>NC_092522.1:10350106-10355106 GCF_037038585.1 Patagioenas fasciata
GACAACTTTAATTAAATATGTACTCGAGGACTGTAACGTACCATTATATATGTGGAAACATAGCATGTATGTCCACACATTTATGTATGTAATACAGAAATGTTATCCTCTTAATAAATTTTGCATATGTCCATATTATTTTATACCTCTAAAAGGAAAATCACATTTCCCGGGAATCAAATTTTAGTGCCTTGACACTGCCCAAAGGACAGTAAGAAATATTTTGGCAAAAAGACTGAATACAAATTCATCCTGGGATGAGATTCCATGTGAGAAGCGAAAATTTAATTATGTTACAAGAGACTAAATAAACTATTTAAACCCTCTTTTTGTGCCTGTACTTTTTCAGCTCAACCTTTTTCCTTTTCTATTAATAAATTCAAATGTTTCCCTCTTACAAACCTCACTCCTTTGTATCTTCAAAGCCGTGTAAAACACTAACTAATTAATACATGTGACTTTCCTTTCACATGTGGCAACAAAGCGTATGTTGCTTTTTTGATTGGTAAGAGTTAATTTGCAGTGACACAACATATGTGTTTACAGGGCTGGTAATGTTTGTTGTTTGGTTGACTGTGTAATTAGTCCTATTGACAAGGAAGCTTATGCACTGGAAAAGGAGAGGTGAAATAGTGGCTGGGAGATGGCAATCCTGCCCCATTTTGAGCACCTGCAGTGTTGAAATTCAGTATGACTTGGAAAACAAAACAACCAAAAAAACCTCACAACCCCCAGCCCCCCAAAAAAACCCCAACACAAACCCAAAAACCAAACAATACCCCAAACCCAGAAGAAAGACGTGTAGAAGACCCTCAAGCCACAGTAGCTGCCATTAAAAAGGCAGAGCTTTTACAGACCCACCCCACAGGACCACCTGCACTAAGGGGAACCACCAAGGTACATGCGACACTGCAGCGACTGTAAATCTCAGCAGACTTTAACTCTCCCTTTTTCAGATCTTCTCGTTTAGAGGATACTGGTGGGCAGGGTCAGCACAGAGAGACTGCAAGATCTCAGCAGCACCACAAACCTGAAATTACTTCAGTGTTGTCATTAGAGGTGCACCAGGTAAAGCAGCAGCGAGGAAACCACAAGCAAGATGAACAACGGGCCAGCAGAGAACGGTAATTATTAAAAAAAAAAGAAACTTTAGTGTTTCAGATTCACCCTGAAAACAGCAAATATAAGATAGCTGTCAATATACAGAGCTTATCTGCCTGCGCAAGATTTTATGATACTGCATTTAGCTGATGTGGCTAATGAAAGAAAACAAACTTGACAAAAACGAGCCCGTGAGGACAGTTTAAAACAACAGATTAAGCCACCTGCATTATATCCTGTGCAATTAAACTCTACAATTAGTATACAGTAGGAAAAATACCAAAATGGTGATAGCATCACTTATCTGGTTCTCTAGTGAATCAAATTTACAGCCACCCCCGCTACACACCGTACGTTAACTCTTCGCACCATGGGTATGTACAACTCTGAAATATAAAATTATTTGCTTTTGAAGGACAGTGAGCTCCCTCTGGTGAAGGCATAACAAGTTTATTAAGTAAGCACCACCTCTGGAAGTATAATCCCCTCTGGCTTCTTCCATGGAGTTTATTGGTTCAGTTTTCCTAACCATGAGCATCATTAGGGCAATGCAGTAATTAAGAGTTGTTAGAAAGTGAATTCTCAAACTGCAGATTAGAAAATTAAACTATTTCCTGATTACATATTAATGGAGCACAACAATAGCAGTTGCCATAAGCTTGGAAGGCAACCAAGGGATAAATCTGTGTACTTAATTACCATAAACAATGGCTGCATAGAAATGAAGTTTTATGCACATTCCCTTCTGTAATATGTCTGATATCAGTACACACTTGACAATTCTTGTTCAATTATCTCTATTATTTAATGCGCTGTGAACGGCTCTGTGTAAATAAAATTAACCACCCCAATTACTTTGAATTCATCTAGGGACAACGTAATAAAAAATGTGAAGAATTCTGTATGCCTATTAATCTAAAACATTACAGAAGCTTTCCCCAGATTTTCTTGTCTATATTTATTTTGTCTACATTTATTTTAGTGCACCGTTAATTCAATTACATTTACCATCAGTGGTCAATCAGCAGCAGCAGAATTTTTTTTTTATTTCATTAATCCTTATACAGTACCACAAACATGCTCATCCATTGGTAAAGTACAGGATCTCATACGGAAAATACAAATATGCTTCTACTTGAATCTGGGAGCTTGCAGTTAATCAGAAAAACAATTAAAAACACTTCATACCTTGTGGTCAGATAACAAAACATCTGATAGTTGCAGTTTTTTTTTTCAAATAGTTGTTTTTGCAATTAGTGAAGAAACGGTGACTGAAAAAGAGCTAAATTTAGATTAGAGATTCATAAACTAGGCTTCTTTGTTTTTTATTTTAATTGTATTATGTGATAATTCTGTATTTTAATTGGCACTTGGATATCAAGATGACAGACACCTTAAAACACAATGAGAGAAGAATTTGCAGTGGAGAAAGACACTGTCAGAAGTAGAGACGAAACTATTTTATCTGTAACAGGTTAGGCATAACATGGGTAAATATAATCCTGAAGAAAGCAAGACAAGCCTATCCGTCATCATTTAATGTCAAGCCATTACAGTAGAGGAAGCAGGGAAATCAATGATATTAGATCATGTGATTTTTATACTCAGTCATACAACTCATTCCTATTATTTGAACCTCTGTGCCATGTTTTCTTTAAACACTTGCACCCACTAAATGGTTTTTTTGATGGTGTATTTCATATGGTGTATGCTGCAAAACCTTTTCTATATAGGTAGCTCTTACATACATCCAGACAGGGATAGCAAGTGTCCCATTGGTTTATTCAGTGGAGTTCAAGGCACTGAAGGACTGACTCCTCTCACAAATCTGCAACGTACCAGTAAACTACATTTCAGTGGAACAAGGTGAGATCACATTTTCATTTTAAGTGCAAAGACCAAGGACTGAGGTTACGCCACCAGTGACATAAATTACAGGATATTAATAAAAGTGTGACTATTCAGATTCAAATGGAAATCAGCAAGCCAGGAATTCTAATAACTCTTATTTTTTCACACATCTTAGAAAAGTGTTTCTAGTCAAATCACGAGCAGCTGGCACTAGAAATGTAAACCTTCAGCCAGTTCCAAACTCTTTGGCTGATGAACTTCGAAAATATCAGCTCTCCTTTGGCCAAGAGCCAGAAACTCGGCTTCCCCGGCCAAAAAGACTGTCTTGCAGGGCTGGAAAATGGCAATGCACGTGCAGACAAGGACCTGGGCTCTCTTCCTACAGCCCCATTTCCATTAGCTACTCTTTGCCTAATGCAGAGCAGCGGAGGCAAGGGCAGCCATGGAAGGGTTACCTCCGCAATCCAGGTTACGTCCCAGGGACTGGACTAGAGAGCACCATGCCAGAGACTCCCCTCATCCTGGTCCACGGCAGAAAGCGAATGGGGCATGGAGAACCTTCAAGATCCACTCCTTATGGCTACTCACAGCCACTGTTGCCTTAGTAAAGCTATGCTGGCATTTTCAAACTTGTATTTGCAATGGTAAGTGCCAGAAACTTTCACTAAAAAGTAAGTGGAGTATCTAACGAAGTTAAACAGTGCCATGAGCTGGAATGTGACAAACAACACACATTGCCTATATTAGAGCTACTTCCCCTTCGGTGAAAGCTTTGAATTCTTCCACATTTACCAAAGCCTGAGTTGTCCAAGGAGTAGTCACTATATCCTCCTGGTCTTACCACTAGTCTCTAGTAAGGAAATTCCCATTTGTTTTAATGCCTCAATGCATGGGAGCAGTCTTTCCCTATCAAATGAATATAGCTAGACCAGATATTCAAGCTGCAGCCTGAAACAATCCCTCCTGGCTGAGCAACAAAAAGGACTCTCAAACTCAGAGGATGAAGAGCTGCCAGGTGGCAAAGACTCTCCCCAGTAGAAAAAAACATCCCCAGCTTTGTGCTGGAGGAGGATGAGAAGAAAGAGAGACAGCTTTCTTCCTAGTAAAAGCCTGATGAAGAACAGGGCCAAGCACAGTGGAGAAGAAAAAGATCGTTCAGTCCCCAGCAGACACAACAGGGATGAGCACACCATGCTCCATCTTCTTCTTGAAATTAACTTCAATGCAATGACTGAGTCACAATGTAAGTCTCCCAGTTGTTTCATTTATCTCATATGGTTTTGGTACACGTGGAAATCTCAATACAAAGTGTGCCTCTACACTGATGGGGACAATCATCCTGCAACCATTCGTTAGGACAATTCAGCGTAACCCCTTCCCCATACAGTTGTACAAACACAGCACCCTGCTTCAGCTGTCGAGGAATAAGCACAACAGAGACTCTTACTTGACTGAGGCTCTCCAATATTACAACTCCAAGCAGTACAAAATTAAGAGAGAGATGTGCTTAAAAGAGAATGTTAATTAGAAAACAAATTCATTTGTGGTTCTTGTCCTTCATGTTGTGTTTTCAGGATTCTTCACTTACGCTTGCCCATGTGACCTCCTGGTTCCTAAAGGCTGCATTTTCAGAAAAACCAAATATCAAAGGACTTTTCAGTACACCTCTGAGAGCTGGCAGCATTTCATGTTTCTCATCTTTCTGGTATGTATCAACACCTATGGGGGTATTTGCAAAACCTCGAGATCAACAGCAGCAGCCCTTCAGGGCTTTTCTAGCTAGTAGGCTGTGGTTACTTTCTTCCTTCAAACTTGGCTTTACAGACCACTTGGTGGTCTGTGGCAAGCTGGCAGGTCTTACGGTGTTTACTCATCTGTTTTGTTTCCAGATTTCTCTCTCAGACAGTCAGACACGCAGGCAAAGCAGCCCAGACCCTTGCAGAAGAAGCTGGGACTACGACGGAAGCACAAGCTGCTTATTTTCCTGTATCAGGAATTATTCCTGAAGAGAAGTAGTGAAGAAAAACAAGTGCCAGCCTGACAAAGAG
>NC_092522.1:13810106-13867606 GCF_037038585.1 Patagioenas fasciata
TAGGGTCAGTGTTAGGGTTAGGGTCAGGGTTAGGGTTGGGTTTAAGGTTAGTTTATGATTAGGGATAGGGTGTAGGTTTAGGGTTATGCTTAGGGTCAGGGCCAGGGTTAGGATTTGGATAACGTTTAGGGTCAGGGCCAGGGTTAGGGTTTGGATAAGGGTCAGGGTCAGGGTTAGAGTTGGGGTTAGGTTAGGGTTAGGGTCAGGGTTACGGTTAGGGTTAGGGTGAGCTTTAGGTTTTAGAGTTATGGTTAGGGATAAATTAGATTCAGGGTTAGGGTTAGGGTTAGGGTTAGGGTTAAGGTTAGGGTTAGGGTTGGGTTTAAGGTTAATGTTAGATTTGGGATAGCTTTAGGTTTAGGGTTATGTTTAGGTTCAGTGCCAGAGTCAGGGTTAGGGTTAGGATAAGGTTCAGGATTAGGGTTAGGGTCAGGGTTAGGGTTATGATTAGGGTCAGAGTTAGGGTTAGTCTTAGAGTTAGGTTTAGTCTTAGGGTTGGGGTTAGGGGTTAGAGTTAGGATTAGAGATAGGTTAGGGTCAGTGTTAGTGTTAGGGTTAGGGTTATAGTTAGGGTTAGAGTTAGGGTTTTGTTAGCATTAGGGTTTGGGTTAGGGTTAAGGTCAGGGTTAGGGTTAGGGTTAGGATCAGGGTTAGGATTAGGTGTTAGGGTTAAGGTGTACGGTCGGGGTCACGTTCAGGGTTAGGTTTAGGGTTAGGGTTAGGGTTAGAGTTAGGGTTATGTTAGGATCAGGGTTATGGTTAGGGATAGGGTCAGGGTTAGGGTTAGGAATCAGTTTAGGTTGGTAGGGTTAGGGTTAGGGTTAAATTAGGGTCAGGGTTAAACTTACGGTCAGGATTAGGGTTAGGGTTAGGTTAGGGATAGGGATAGGTTTAGTGTTAGGGTCAGGGTCAGGGTTAGAATTAGCTTTTTGGGTTATGTTAGGGTTAGGATTAAGATTAGGGTTAGGGTTACAGTCAGGGTCACGTTCAGGGTTAAGATCATTGTCAGGGTCATTGTTAGTGTTATGTTTAGGTTTAGCGTTAGGGTTAGGGTTAGGATTAGGGTCAGTGTTACCTTAGGGTTAGGTTTAGTGTTAGTGTTAGGGTCAGTATTAGGGTTAAGTATTAGGGTTAGGGTTAAGGGTTAGGGTCTGGGTCAATGTTTGTGTCATGGTTAGGTTATGGTTAAGGTCCCAGCTAGGGTTATGGTTAGTGTTAGGGGTAGGGTTAAGGTTAGATTTAGTTTTAGGATTAGGGTTAATGTTAGGGTTCGGGTTAGTGTTACAGGCAGAACTATATACGGGACCCACACGTCCAGGAGGCACCCAGGAGCACACCAAGCTACCCTGGAGTTCGGGAGAGGGTACCCAGGAGTTCAGGAGAGGAATCTAAGGAGTTTGGGAGGGACGCAGGAATTCGGGGAGGGACCCAGGAGTGCTCCAATCTACCCAGGAGTTCTGGAGGGACCCAGCAGTTCCCCAAAGGACCCAGATATTGAGAGGGACTCAGGAGTGCCCCAAGGGAGCCAGGAGTTCGGGGAGGGAATCACTCAGGATTTTGGAACACACCCAGGAGTTCAGATGGGACCCAGAAGTTCCCCAAGGGACCCAGGAGTTTGGAACAGACCCAAAAGTTCAGAAGGGACCCAGGAGTGCCCCATGGGACCCAGGAATTCAGGAGGGACCTAGGAGTGCCCCAAGGTACTCACGAGTTCAGGAGGGACCCACGAGGGACCCAGGAGTTCAGGAGGGAATCAGGAGTTCCCCAAGGGAAGCACGAGTTCAGAAGAGATGCAGGAGTTATGGAGGGACCCGGGAGTTCGCGAGGGACCATGGAGTTGTGAAGGGACCCAGGAGTTGAGGAGGGAATCAGGAGCTTCCCAAGGGACCCAGGAGTGCCCCAAGGGACCCAGGAGTTCAGGAAGGACCCAAGAGTGTCGCAAGGGCAATTTTTAACATACCAAGCATCATCCAGTCCTGGGGACCGGGGCTGTCAGAAGTGTGGCTGTGAGCACGTCTGACAACATTCCGCTGTCTGAAACACACACACTTGATTGTTTACCAAAACATATTCACATTTGGAGGGTACCCACAGATATGCTCCTGTTTTGGGATGAAACTGTGTGTGAAAGAAGTTGTGCTTATAAACGCTTGTCTGTCCACATGCATGTGCCTTGTTGTGGGTTCCATTCATGTTTAAGCTTGAACGAGTGTACAGCTGTGGTGTTTGTTGGAACGCTTCAGCGTCTATCCAGTTGCACAGTCCTGCATTTCTCATGTGGACAAACGCAAGGGAGCTCTGCTAGGAAAGAATCAGCGAGAGACATAGGCAGAACTGAATGCTGAGCCACGATACTTCTCATCCGTGGCAAATGCTTCCCAGTCGCCCGAGGAAAGATGCTTAGTAATCAATCTACAGGAGCAACGAAACAGAACATGTCATAATGAGAAAGTGCAGCAGAGCATCCCTTCACAAGCTTGTCCCTGATCTACAGCTGAGGGCAAACACTTGTGTGCTTGTGTGAGAGGCAGTGTCTTTCCTGTCACTGTCTGGTAGTTTTGCACAGTGACAGGTGTTGGCATGACTATCCATGTCTAGGATACCTGCAGACTTGACCCAGTGCTTGTGGAGACCAGTGTCCCTGAAAGTCTGTGTGCCTTAGCGCCTGCTGAATCAATCTGTTTCTCCACACATATGTGAGTACATCTTTCTCTCCACACGCCTGGGTGTTTATTTCATCTCCTGTGTGCATCTACACTGGTGTTGAGCTCAACTGAGTGTGTCTGTTGACACTTTGTGTGTGTTGGTTGTGCCTGTGTGCAAAAGAACAATCATGACACTTCAGGTGAACAAAGAAAACGGTAATCATCCAAGTAGAGGAGACAAAGGCAAAACAAGGCAGGATTGAAATGTGTTTGATGTAGGCAGTTTCCCTGAGCTGACTTTTCACAGTTATAGCAGAAAAAATCTGAGAGGTAGATCTACCCGAGAAACGCTTCCAAAGAGGTCATTTAGCCAAAGAACAGCAGAGCCTGTGTGATATGACTGCACTGTAGCCATTCGTGTATCAAACGTCTGCACAGAAATTTGTCAGTCTGCACAGACAGAGACGTGCTTGTATGTTTATACACGATGGTAGTGGTGCAAAATTTTGAACAGGGTCCCGTGTTTGTACACGCTTGTGAGAGCATCAGATGGGGTGTACAGGCTCGTGCGTTTATTTGGAGTCTTATTTATACAAGAGCTGTAGCATGCGCACAGCTGTGAGTGTTTGGGGAAGACTTTCTGCATATATGGAGCTGAACTCTCCCCTGCTTGAATGTGAACACAGAACCATATGAATGGAAGCTGCTGAAGCAATGTAGACTGTGGATAAGGTAGAAAGGACTTACCCATCCTCAACCAATGCCATGATAAAGGCTTTCTAACCACCTGTATAACGAAGGGATATTTTTCAAATTTTAGATCCTCCAGCACAATGACCTGGAGACAGAAGACTAGGTTGTATAGAAGCAGGGTTCTTAGCTTCTGTTTGACTAGAAATTAATCGATGTATTGGATGTAAGGAATTAATCATTTACTTCACGTAAGTGTGTACCAGTTGCGCTTCAGAGGAGAGCTGCCAACGTGGAGAGGTAGATCATCAGACAGATGAAAAGACCCTCAGTATCTCCGCCGAAACAGACTGCATGTTTTGCAATTGACGCTAGGTGGCAGCGAAGACCGTGAAATAATCAGTATCCTGGCTTTAGGCCATTCTTTCTTCCTGGAGATGCTTGGTATGTTCAAAATTGCCCCAAATTTTTATAAATACGCAAGAATTGGAGGCTACTGCTTTTCTTTGTCCGCATGCACACATAGCGTCCCTTACCGAAACACAGGCAAAAGCCTTTCCACAAACACACAGATATGTGCAAATGCTACCGCCTGCATTCTCATGCAGCTACGGAAAAGCACCTACCTGTTCACACGGTGATATAGAATGTTTCCAAATAGGTCATTTAGCCAAAGAAGAGCAGAGCGTGGTATCAGGCAAAAACCGTATCTGAAGGACCTTGCGCTAATTCCTGCTAGCAAGGAAAGGCTTCCAACTTCAGCACCTCTTCTTCCTCTTTATTTCTGTTTCAGAATATGTTCCTTCTTCTTTCCTTTACAATTGCCTAGGACGTGCTTGTGCTCCCCTCCCTTCCAACCCGGCTCATCAGCCCTTCTGGGATACTCACACTTGTGCACCTGCTACAGCTCTTGTATAAACAAGTTTCACACACGCTCATTCCATACTTGCAATCACAAATCAAGCTCAACACACATGCACCCTTGTGATCTCACACCATTAGACACATACTATTTCCTAGACATATAGACAGAGCAACAAAATCCCAAGGTCTCACAGACCTGCCGAGAGCACATATGCACACCAAGATAATGAACCAAAACTTACCCATACCAACTCCTAACCTGAAATCAAGAAACACAGATAATAAAGCAGGCTAAGAGCCCTTGCTATGGCTGTCTTCCATAGTCCTTATTACTCCAAGATGAGACTACACGGACAAGAGTTTCACATCATACTGATCGTTTCTTCACTCCAGCTACTCCGGTCACACACATGTGGGCATCGGCACTGCCCTGGGCTAGTGCAGCATTCTCTCTGATGGCAGGAAAGTGAGAAGTCTGTGTGCTGTAAACAGCGACCATCTCTGTGCATGCAAAACTAGATGCTAAGACGTGTCTGCATATGTTTCAGTAAACAATTGAGTGTGCGTGTTCAGACAGCGGAATATTTTCAGACGTGCCCACAGCCACGCTTCTGACAGCCCCGCACCCCAGGACTGAATGATGCTTGGTATGTTAAAAATTGCCCTTGCATTACACTAACTCTAACCCTAAAACTAATGTAAACCTAACCATAATACTAACCCTAACCCTAAGCCTAGCCCTAACCCTAACCTTAATACTAAGCCTAATGCTACACCTAACCATAACCCTAACCCTAGCCCTAACCCTAGCCTTAATACTAAGCCTAACCCTACACTGAACCTAAGTCTAAACCTAGCCCTAACCCTAAGCCTAAGACTAAGCCTAAGACTAAGACTAACCGTAAATGGAAGCCTAACCCTAACCCTAACTATAACCCTGAACCTAACCCTAAACCTAACCCTAACTCTAACACTAACCCTAACCATGACCTTTACCTTAACCTAAGACTAAGTCTAAACATAAATGTAACCTGTCCCTAACCGTATACCTAACCCCTAACCCTCATCCTAACCCTAACCCTAAACCTAACCCCCAACCCTCATCCCAAACCTAACCCTAACCTAACCCTAATTCTGACCCTAACTCTAACACTAACCCTAACCCTAAGCCTAACACTAACCCTAAAACTAACCCAAACACTAACCCTAAACATGTCTGTTACATTAACCTAACCCTAACAGTAACCCAAAACCTAAATGTAACCTATTCCAAACCCTAAACCTAAACCCTAACCCCAACCCTAACCCTAAACTTAACCCTAACCATAACCCTAACCCTAATGCTAACCCTAACCCTAACCCATCCCTAACCCTAACCCTAACCCTAACCCTAACCCTAACCCTGACCCCAACCCTAACCCTAACCCTACCCTAATCCTAAACCTAACCCTAACCCTAACCCTAACCCTAACCCTAACCCTAACCCCAATCTTAATCCTCAACCTAACCCTACACCTAATATAACCCTAAACCTAACCGTAACCCTAACCCTAAACCTAACCCTACCCCTAACCCTAACTCTAACCCTAACCCTAAGGTTAATGCTAAGCCTAAGCCTATATGTAACTAATTCCTAAACGTAAACCTAAATCCTAACACTAACCTAACCCTATCCCTAACCCCTAACCCTAACTCTAACACTAACCTAACCCTTACCATTACACTAGCTCTAACCCTAAACCTAACCTAACCCTAACCCTAACCCTAACCCTAACCCTAACCTTTACCCTAATCCTAAAACTAACCCTAACACTAACCCTAACCATGTCCGTTACATTAAACTAACCCTAACAGTAACCCAAAACCTAAATGTAACCTCTCCCAAACCCGAAAAGCTAAACCCTAACTCTAACCCTAACCCTAAACCTAACTCTAACCCTAACTCTAACGCTAACGCTAAGCCTAAGCCTATATGCAACTAATTCCTAACCCTAAACCTAAACCCTAAACCTAAATCCTAACACTAACCTAACCCTATCCCTAACCCCTAACCCTAACTCTAACACTAACCTAACCCTTACCATTACACTAACTCTAACCCTAAAACTAACGTAAACCTAACCATAATACCAACCCTACTCCTAACCCGAACCCTAGCCCTAACCCCAACCTTTATCCAAAGCCTAACCCTACACCTAACCTAAACCTAAACCTAACCCTAAGCCTAAGACTAAGCCTAAGCCTAACCATAACCCTAAATCTAACCCTAAGCCTAACCCTAACTATAACACTAACCCTAACCATGACCCTTACCTTAACCTTATCCTAAGATTAAGCCTAAACATAAATGTAACCTGTCCCTAACCTTATACCTAACCCCTAACCCTGATGCTAACCCTAAACCTAATCCTTAACGTTCATCCTAACCCTAAACCTAACCTAATCCTAACCCTAACCCTAACCCTAAACCTAACACTAATCCTAAAACTAATCCTAACACTAACCCTAACCATGTCCGCTACATTAACCTAACCCTAACAGTAACCCAAAACCTAAATGTAACCTCTCCCAAACCCGAAAACCTAAACCCTAACTCTAACCCTAACCCTAACCCTAAACTGAACGCTAACGTTAACCCTTAAACTAACATAAACCTAACCCTAGTCCTAACCCTAACCCTAACCCAACCCTAACCCTAACCCTAACCCTAACACTAACCTACCCCTTACCCTTACCCTTACCCTAACCCTAACATTAACCCGAAACCTAACCTTAATCCTAAGCCTAACCCTACACCTGACCTAACCCTAAACCTAACCCTACCCTAACCCTAAGCCTAAGCCTAACCCTAAACTAAAACTAACCCTATACCCTAACCCTAGCCCTAACCCTAACACTAGCCATAACCCTACCCTAACACTGACCCTAAACCTAACCCTAACCTTAAACCTAAGCCAAATGCTACCCCTAACCTAAGCCTAAGCCTAAGCCTAAGCCTAACCCTAACCTTAACCTTAATCCTAAGCCTAATGCTACACCTAACCTAAGCCTAAGCCTAAGCCTAGACCTAACCCTAGCCCTAATCCTATCTGTACATTAATCCTAAGCCTAACCCTACACCTAATCTATCCCTAACCCTAACCGTCAAACTAACCTAACCCTAACCCTAACCCTAGAAGTAACACTAACCTAAACCCTAACCATAACCCTAACCGTAACCCTAAGCCTGACTCTAACCCTAACCCTATCCCTGTTCCTAACCCTAACCTAAAGTTATTCCTAAACCTAAACCTAACCCTACGTAACCCTAACAAAACCGAAACCGAAACCCAAACCTAACCCTAAACCTAACCCTAAGTCTAACCCTAACCCTAACCCTAACCCTAACCCTAACCCTAACCCTAACCCTAATCCTAACCCTAACCTTAACCCTAACCCTAACCCTAACCCTAACCCTAACCCTAACCCTAACCCTACGGTTAATGTTAGGGTTAGTATTATGGTTAGGGTGAGTGTTTTTTGGGGGATTTGGGTTGGGTTAGGTTAGGATTAGTGTTAGGGTTAGGTTAGATTTAGTGTTAGGGTTAGGTATAGGGTTATGGTTAGGATTCGGTTAGGCTTAGGGTTAGGGTTAGTGATTAGTTTAAGGGTTAGGTATAGGTTACATTTACGGTTTCGGTTAGTGTTAGGGTTAGGTTAAGGAAAGTGTCATGGTTAGGGTTCGTGTTAGGGTTAGGGTTAGGCTAAGGGCTAGGGTTTGGTTACGGTTAGTGTTAGGGTTAGGGTTAGGGTTGGTGTTAGGTTAGGTTTATGGTTAGGGTTAAGGTTAGGTGCAGGTTATGGTTATGAATAAGTTTAGGATTAGGGTTAGGTTAGGTTTAGGGTTGGGATGAGGGTTAGGAGTTAGGGTTAGGGTCAGGGTTAGGGTTAGGAGAGGGTTAGGGTTAGGCTCATGATTAGGGGTTCTGTTTAGTATTATGTTAGGTTTATGTCAGGGTTAGTGTTAGGTTACGGTTACAAATAAGTTAAGGATTAGGGTCAGGGTTAGGGTTAGTGTTAGCCTTAGGTTAGGGTTAGGGTTACGGTAAGTGTTAGGGTTAGGTTAGGGGTTAGGTTTAGGATTAGGGATAGGTTACATTTAGGGTTAGGGTTAGAGTTAGGGTTAGGTTAAGGAAAGGGTCATGGTTAGGTTTAGTGTTAGGATTAGGGTTAGGCTTATGGTTAGGGTTGAGGTTAGCGTTAGGGTTAGGGTTACGGATAGGGTTGGGATGAGGGTCAGGGGTTAGGGTTAGAGTTAGGGTTAGGGTCAGGTTTAGGGTTAGGGTTAGGGTCAGGGTTAGAGTTAGATTAGGGTTAGGGTTAGGGTGAGGGTTAGGGTTAGGGTTAGGGTTAGGTTAGATTTAGGGTTAGGGTTAGGGTGAGGGTTAGGGTTAGGTTACAGTTAGGAATAAGTTTAGGATTAGGGTCAGGGTTAGGGTTAGGTTAGGGTTAGGGTTGGCATGATGGTTAGGAATTAGTGTTAGTGTAAGGGTTAGGGTTAGGTTAGGTTTAGGTTTAGGGGTAGGGTCAGTGTTAAGGTTAGACTTCGGTTATGGTTAGGGTTCGGGTAAGTATTAGAGTTAGGTAGGGGTTAGGTTTAGGGTTAGGGATAGGTTACGTTTAGGGTTAGCGTTATTGTTAGGATTTGGTTAAGGTAAGGGACATGGTTAGGGTTAGTGTTAGGGTTAGTTTTACGGTTAGGGTTAGGTTTAGGGTAATGGTTAGGATTATTGTAAGGTTTAGGGTTAAGGTGAGGTTACGATTAAGGTTAGGGTTATTGTCAGGCTTAGGATTAGGGATAGGGTTAGGGTTAGGGTTAGGGTAAGGGTTAGGGTTAGGATTAGGGTTATATTAGGGTTAGGGTTCGGGTTAGGTTAGGGTTAGGGTTCGGGTTAGGGTTAGGGTTAGGGTTAGGGTTAGGGTTAGGGTTAGGGTTAGGGTTAGGGTTAGGGTTAGGGTTAGGGTTAGGGTTAGGTTCAGGTGAGGGTTAGGGTTAGGTTTGGCAGGAGGGTTAGGGTTTAAGATTACGGGTAGGTTCAGGGTTAGGGATAAAGTTAAGATGAAGGTTAGGGTTTACGGGTAGGGATAGGGTTAGGTTTGGGTTTTGGTTTTGTTAGGGTTAGGGTAGGGTTAGGTTTAGGGTTAGGATTAGCTTTAGTTTAGGGCTAGGGACAGGGATAGGGTTAGTGTTAGAGTCAGGGTTAGGGTTAGGGTTAGAGGGTTAGGGTTAGGGTTACGGTTAGTATTGTGATTAGAATTATGCTAGTTTTAGGGTTTGGGTTCGGGTTTGGGTTCGGGTTAGGGTTAGGGTTAGGGTTACATTAGTTTTAGGGTTAAGGTTAGAGTTAGGGATAGGTTTAGATTAGTGTTAGAGTTGCGATAAGGGTTAGGGGTTAGGATTAGGGTTAGGTTCAGGGATAGGGATAGCGTTAGGATGACGTTTAGGGCTTGGGGTTACGGTTAGGGTTGGGTTTGTGTTTCGGTTTTGTTAGGGTTAGGGTAGGGTTAGGTTTAGGGTTAGGATTAGCTTTAGGTTAGGGTTAGGGACAGAGATAGCGTTAGGGTTAGAGTCAACGTTAGTGTTAGGGTTAGTTTTATGCTTAGGGTTAGGGTTAGGGTTAGGTTTAGGTTAGGGTTAGGGTTGGATGAGGGTTAGGACTTAGGATTAGGGTTAGGTTCAGGGATAGGGATAAATTTAAGATGAAGGTTAGGGCTTGGGTTTAGGGTTGGGGTTAGGGTTGGGTTGGGATTCCGTTTTGTTAGGGTTAGGGTAGGGTTAGGTTTAGGGTTAGGATTAGGTTTAGGTTAGGGTTAGGAACTAGGGATAGGGTTAGGGTTTGTCGAGGGTAAGATTTTGGCATGGCAATCAAACCCTGGCAGATGTGTTGTTAACCTCCTCTCCCCCTCACTTCCCCCTTTTGCTCCTCCCTCTCCCCCCTTCCCACTCAGGACAGGCAATCGGGAGGGAAAGAGGGACAGAGAGAAGAGAGTTGGAAAAATTAAAGATATTTTACTAATGCTACTAATAAGTATAGAGAAAATAATACAAAATATACAAAACCAATCTTGAAAGTCTCAGCAACTGCAGAGCCAGCACCCAAAGTCCTGGATTAGACTCTGTAGCCAACCGGAGCTGGATTCAGTCTCTCACTAGGCCTCAGTTCGCAGGGACGACCAGCAAGGTCCTCTCCTAATGTCAGCCATGAGGAAAAAGGGAAAGAAAAGGGAAGGAAGAAAAGGGACGAGATCCTCGTGATCTCCCACTTTTATATGAAGTATTCACGTGAATGGAATGTTTTACACCATTGGTCAGTCTCTTGGTCACCAGTTTCTCGTTGCCCCTCTCGCGAGATGTCCATCCGTGCTTATCAATAAGTTTGCATTCCATTGCTAGGTTTAACCAAAACATGTGTTGGGTTCTCCAGGAAAATGCAGCTAATATGAAGGCTTTAGCTGACAGGCAAAAATTCACTAAAAGAGAAACTTGTTTTTTAACAAAACCAGGACATTCCACCCCTTATAATATGCCATTCACTGAATACTTAAACCTTATCAATACAATCTTTCAATACAATCTAATTAATCACTACTACTATATATATATACACATATGTACATATATACACAGGAGTAATTAATCAGTGGACCATCCTTTGAAAAGTTCATTAAGTTCATTTTGTCACAACAGTCTCCCAGGGCAGGGAAAATGGTACAAGTGCATCTCATGATCACTGTTCGTGGGTTAAAAACATCAACTTCGAAGGAGTTGTCAGGCACCACTCAAAGAAGCTAGCTCTGGTTTCATCATCACTGTCTTGATCTGAAAGACACTTATTAAACACTGTTAGTATGGCAATTCGCATCATGCAGTTCAGTATTGAGTATTTTCAGCTAAAATCAAATCCCCTTGAGGTATACACCAAACTTCTCCATCCTTAAGCATCACCCACCAGGTGCTGCCAGGTCCCTGGGCAAAAACTATCCCACGAATGGGCTTGCCTTTGCCTGAGGCAGGAGTAACCCAGACTGCCTTTCCTAACATATTTTTCATGTGTACTACAGGGACTTTATCTCCTTCTACAGTCCGTAGAATTTCTGATTGGGCAGGCCCGGCTCGATTGGTTGATCCCCTAGTGTTGACCAACCAAGTGACTTTTGCTAAATGTGAATCCCAGTTTTTAAAGCTTCCACCACCAAGTGCCTTTAGTGTAGTTTTTAACAAACCATTGTACCTTTCAGTTTTCCCAGAGGCTGGTGCATGATATGGAATATGATATACCCACTCAATACCATGTTCTTTGGCCCAATTGTCTATAATACTGTTTTTGAAATGAGTACCACTGTCTGATTCAATTCTTTCTGGTGTACCGTGTCACCAAAGGACTTGCTTTTCAAGGCCCAAGATAGTGTTTCAGGCTGTAGCATGAGGTACGGCATATGTTTCCAACCATCCAGTGGTTGCTTCCACCATTGTAAGTACATAATGCTTACCTTGACGTGTTTGTGGAAGTGTAATATAATCTATCTGCCAAGTTTCTCCATACTTATACTTTAACCATCACCCCCATACCATACAGGCTTTAACCGTTTCGCTTGTTTGATTTCGGCGCAAGTTTCACATTCATGAATAACCTGTGAAATAGTGTCCATAGTTAAATCCACCCCTCAATCGCAAGCCCATTTATATGTTGCATCTCTACCTTGATGTCCTGAAGCATCATGGGCCCACCGAACAAGGAAAAGTTCACCTTTATGTTGCCAGTCCAAGTCCACTTCAGCTACTTTAATCTTAGCAGCTTGATCCGCTTGTTGGTTGTTCAGATGTTCCTCAGTGGCTCGACTTCTAGGTACATAAGCATCTACATGACAAACTTTCACAGGCAGGCTCTCTAACCAAGCAGCAATGTCTTGCCACAGTGTGGCAGCCCGAATGGGTCTACCTCTGCGCTGCCAGTTGCTTTTCTTCCATTGCTGTAGCCACCCCCACAAGGCATTTGCTACCATTCATGAGTCAGTATAGAGATAAAGTATTGGCCACTTTTCTCGTTCAGCAATGTCCAAAGCCAGCTGGATGGCTTTCACTTCTGCAAACTTACTAGATTCACCTTGTCCTTCAGTGGCTTCTGTAACTTGTCGTGTGGGACTCCACACAGCAGCTTTCCACCTTCAATGCTTTCCTACAAGACGACAGGATCCATCTGTGAACAGTGCATACTGCTTATCAGTCTCTGAAAGCGTATTATATGGTGGTGCTTCTTCAGCACATTTTACTTCCTCCTCATCTGGAGACATCCCAAAGTCTTTGCTTTCTGGCCAGTCTGTAATCGCTTCTAAGATCCCTGGACGATTGGGACTTCCAATTTGAGCTCGTTGCGTGATCAGTGCAATCCATTTACTCCACGTAACCTCGGTTGCATGATGTGCAGAGGGAACCGTCCCTTTGAACATCCAACTCAGCACAGGCAGTCGAGGTGCTAGGAGGAACTGTGCTTCAGTGCCGATCACTTCTGAAGCAGCTCGAACTCCTTCATATGCTGCTAGTATCTCCTTTTCAGTTGGAGTATAGTTGGCCTCAGATCCTTTGTATCCTTGACTCCAAAAACCTAAGGGTCGACCTCGGGTTTCTCCTGGTGCTTTCTACCAGAGGCTCCAGGTAAGTCCATTATCTCCGGCTGTGGTGTAGAGCACATTTTTAACATCTAGTCCAGTCCAAACTGGTCCAAGGGCCACCGCATGAGTTATCTCACGCTTAATTTGTTCAAAAGCTTGTCATTGTTCAGGGCCCCACTCAAATTGGTTCCTTTTACGAGTCACTCAATAGAGAGGGCTCACAGTCTGGCTGTAGTCAGCAATATGCATTCTCCAAAAACCTACAATGCCCAAGAAAGTCTGTGTCTCCTTTTTATTAGTAGGTGGAGACATTGCTGCAATTTTGTTGATCACATCCATTGGGATCTGACGACGGCCATCTTGCCATTTTATTCCTAAAAACTGGATCTCTCATGCAGGTCCCTTGACCTTGCTTCGTTTTATGGCAAAACCAGCATCCAAAAGAATATGGATTATTCTCTCACCTTTCTCAAAGACTTCTTTCGCTGTGTCACCCCATACGATGATGTCATCAATATATTGCAAGTGTTCTGGAGCTTTTCCTTGCTCCAGCGTGGTCTGGATCAGTCAATGGCAGGTGGTAGGACTGTGTTTCCACCCCTGGGGCAAGCGATTCCACGTGTACTGGATGCCCCTCCAGGTGAAAGCAAACTGTGGCCTGCTCTCTGCTGCTACAGGAATAGAGAAAAATGCATTAGCAATGTTAATTGTAGCATACCACTTGGCTGCCTTTGACTCCAGTTCAAATTGCAGTTCTAGCATGTCAGGCACAGCAGCACTCAGTGGTGGTGTAACTTCATTCAGGCCACAATAGTCTACAGTTAGTCTCCAGTCGTCACTAGGCTTATGCACTGGCCAGATTGGGCTGTTAAAAGGTGAGCGAGTCTTACTGATCACACCCTGGCTTTCCAGTTGATGGATCAACTTCTGGATAGGAATCAAAGAGTCTCGATTGGTGCGATATTGCCTGTGATGCACTGTCGTGGTAGCAATTGGCACCTGCTGATCATCAACCATCAGCAGTCCTACAACAGAAGGATCATCTGAAAGACCAGGCAAATCAGACAGCTGTTCAATTTTCTCAGTGTCCACAACTGCTATACCGAATGCCCACCTATATCCTTTTGGGTCCTTAAAATACCCTCTTGCGGCAGAATGCAAACCCCCCTCTCTCCGCTCCCCCCGCTTCAGTATGGAGGGAGTAGGCACATCTCCCTCTCTCTGCTACTTGAGGCTAACAGCTTCTTTTGTTTGGCCCAGAGCACCCTGGCCAGGGCCATTAGGAGAAGGGATTGCCAAGGCACCAGTGAGCTGCTGGGCACCTGTGACCAGTGTGGGGATGTTTGAGGCTTCAGGGGCACCCCACACACGGTGTGGGGGTGCAGAGAAGCTTCTAGAATGCCTACAGTCAGGTCTGATCAACCAGTATAAAAACAGGACTCTCTCGTCGAGACTGAGCCCATTGTCGCTGGTCTCTCGGAGCACGAGTTGAAGATACTGCCACCGAGACCCCCCCTCCCCGGGATGGAGACTCCGCTTGCCTTGCCGCCACGTGTGTGAGTAAAACCCCTCGCAGGATTGCGAGTATATTTATCCTTTCCGTGCACATATGCACGTGTAACTTCCTGTGCTTAATACATGCACATATAAAATTATTTCCTCGCACAATCGCGAGTGTATTTATATTCCGTGCACATTTGCACGCATACTTTAAATTATTTCCTCGCACAATCGCGAGTGTAACTTTATTCCGTGCATATTTGCACGCGTACTTTAAATTATTTCCTCGCACAATTGCGAGTGTATTATAAATTTATCCTTGCACAATCGCGAGTGTATTTTCCTCCCGTGCTTCCACATAAGCACGTGTAGTATTCCGTGCACATTCACACGTGTAAGTAAATTAACCCTCTCAGAATTGCAAGTGTATTATAAATTTACCCTCGCGGAATCGCGAGTGTACGCTTTACCTGTATCTCTTTAAGAATAATCCCGCACCGTGTTCAGGCAAGTGTGTACTCCTCTGGGACTCGAGGGTGGTTCCGGCATTGTTTTGGGTGAAGCCACGTGCATGCACTCTGTGGACCGCCTGTTGTACTAGTTGCTGCCCCTTAATAATTTTCCTCAACTGATACCCGAACCTATATTTAAGTCACTTTTGGAGTGCTAAAACCCTGTTTCTCACCGGTTTAATAAAAGTTGTTTTGGACCCTGTTGTCCCTTAAATTAGCCTCGGGGTGCCTCTGTGACAAATTTTGGCGCAGCGAGTAGGGTATCAGAGATGGAGGAATTATTTAGAGGGCTGAGTAATATTTCTGCAGCAACTTGGCATCTCGTGGTGTGTTTCCTTCTAGCTGTTTGCTTTAACTTAGCGCGGGATGTGCGTAAACTTGACTTCCAAATAGAGGAAGAGGTTTTGCGGCAAAACAAACCGCGGGCTTTTTGAGCGAACGCCCCTTCGCTCCCCCGCTTCTCGATACTGAAAACAGTGTTGATGAAATAGAGAGAATGCGCGACCTCTCATTGAAATGGAGACGTGTACGTGCTTTGCTTGTGTTGCCCCGTGTGCCGAGGGTGATCGGATATTGTTGGATGCTTCCCCACCCTCTACCGAGGGATCCGGTACTGGTGGCGCTGCGACCGGTCCGTGGAGCCTTGGTGGGTTCGCTATAGCTGGCCGCTCCCTTCCCGACCGGCCGGTCCCGATTGCCCATCGCAGTCGAGACCGTGACCTGTCCCTAGCCGCGGTGCCCAGACGGTCCCTCCCCCGTATCGGCAGCTTGGAGGTTCCGGCTTAGCAAAGCCCGACCTCGGGAGCGCCGGCGACCGCCCCGGGACTGGTGGCGCAAAGCGGGGCAGCTTGAAAGAGCCGCTAGAAATATATATCCGGTACGGGCATGACCCAAAAAACGGAGGCAAACTTCCCCCTGTAAAGCTTCTACAGCCTGTTCGCACACCTCCTCCCGGCTGGCCCCCCCAACCGTTCCTGGCATCCAAGTGCTGGTGGTGCGGGGCGGGGCAGCTCGACCTCGCGGGCGTTGGCAGGCAAACACCTTCCCCGGGTTGGCCACCTACCCCTCATCACTGCGGGCGGGTGCGCCGCCCCCCTCTTTCAAACTGAAGAAAAAAAACCGCGGCTTGGGACCAGCAACCCCGCCCTGGCTCAGTGCTCTCTCTGAGGTTCAGAGGCAGCTCGCATTAGGACCTGGCAATATGCCTTAGCACTGCTGCTTACTAAAAGTAGCTGCTAACATTACTTGCTATCAAAAAATCAACCGGCACTCCACTGCAGTTAAATAGGGCATTATGGAGGCCATTAATGATTTTGATAAAGAGTCAATAACAGACAACGACTCGATAAAGACCTGCCCCCAAAACAAAAGGTCCAAGAGATATTTTCTGCTCAGAACCTTCTGAGCTAGTTCAACATGTTATTCCACAGAGGTAGTTTAAGCACACACAGTGCAGGCTTGTGAATGAAACATTTTGACCTTAGATGAAAACAAAGGGGAAATACAGGAAAGTGCTTGGGGACAGTCACTCTGGGTTTTGATCAGCTGTAGTATTGAATCAAACATCCTAGTCTGGTGTGTTTGCAGTCAGTGGATTTTGTTGGCTTCTTTACATGTTCTGTGCATGTTTTATTTGAAAATGTACTTTGTAGAGATTCTAGCTTCTTTTGGTCTCTCAAGTCTAGCAAAAAATCCAAACTACTGTGAGGCTGTCATATGTAACCAGATATTCTTCCTTGCTTATTGTCTATGTTGTGATTAAGGTCATGACAGCTTTGCATAATGGAGCATCCTCCAAATACCTGTCAACCAGCTAGCTATATCCATGAAACAGTACAGGTTTTTTGGACTGAGTTGTGGAAAAATTAATTGAATAGCTGATCCACCCTATCACCCCAAAGAGAACTATTCCCTGTCTCCTTGCTTTGAACTGAGCACAGTTTCAAGATTCACAAAACTATATTTAATTTGATTGCCAACATTAGAGTCCTGACTCATGTTTGGTGGTAGATTTAACCATAAGACACACTGCGAGTGTCTTCAATAAGCACTCAGGAGCAGGGAACCCTAAGCACAGGGTGTGTTAGTTCATTTCCCACTCTGTTTCTCAGCACAATGCATTAGCACAGGTCATGGTTGGTGATGGTTCATATTAATTCAACAGGCTAAAAATTTCAGCAGTGCACGAGCTGGATGTGTATTTGTCCATCTCTGTTTATGTTGTCAACAACAGGGAGGACAAGCTAGGATGTTGTCCTTCAGTATTGTGGCACTGCTGTCTTATTTTCTTTTTGTAATGCAAAAAATGAAAGCCCGGTTCCAAAGGAACCGAGGTCTGGTTTTGTGTTTCCTTGCAGGGCAAAGGACAATGACGGGGTGGAAGAGGATCCAACTAACACCAGCAAGGGAAACGACACCAGCAATGACGGGGTGGAAAGGGATCCTGCTATCACCAGCAAGGGATGGAAGAGAGTCCAGATGCAAGCCATTCAGAAGGAAGACAGTCACAGGAATGGAAACACTAATAAACTGTGACTGATCTTTGGGACTCAATAATTTCCTTGGGCAATTGTTGATTGTTCTAATTATTTCAATTCTATTGTTGATTGTTATTAATAACTGTGTTGCAGGGGTAAGTCAACCCATGAGATACGGTGATCCACAGTGGACATTAAGGCTCACCGGCAGAAGTGTCCCCTTTTTACTTTGGAGGCAAGAGGTGACTGCACCACCACAGCAAAGTATCAGACCATGACTGTAGTCACGGGGTGGATTGTGGCAGAATGCAAACCCCCCTCTCTCCCCGCCCCCAACCTTCAGTATGGAGGGAGTAGGCACATCTCCCTCTCTCTGCTACTTGAGGCTAACAGCTTCTTTTGTTTGGCCCAGAGCACCCTGGCCAAGGCCATTAGGAGAAGGGATTGCCAAGGCGCCAGTGAGCCGCTGGGCACCTGTGACCAGTGTGGGGGATGTTTGGAGGCTTCAGGGGCACCCCACACACGATGTGGGGGTGCAGAGAAGCTTCTAGAATGCCTACAGTCAGGTCTGATCAGCCAGTATAAAAACGGGACTCTCTCGTCGAGACTGAGCCCATTGTCGCTGGTCTCTCGGAGCACGAGTTGAAGATAGTGTCGCCGAGACCCCCTCCCCCCGGGATGGAGACTCCGCTTGCCTTGCCGCCACGTGTGTGAGTAAAACCCCTCGCAGGATTGCGAGTATATTTATCCTTTCCGTGCACATATGCACGTGTAACTTCCCGTGCTTAATACAAGCACACATAAAATTATTTCCTCGCACAATCGCGAGTGTATTTAAATTCTGTGCACATTTGCATGCATACTTTAAATTATTTCCTCGCACAATCGCGAGTGTAACTTTATTTCCTCGCACAATTGCGAGTGTATTATAAATTTATCCTTGCACAATCGTGAGTGTATTTTCCTCCCGTGCTTCCACATAAGCACGTGTAGTATTCCGTGCACATTCGCACGTGTAAGTAAATTAACCCTCTCAGAATTGCGAGAGTATTATAAATTTACCCTCGCGGAATCGCGAACGTACGCTTTACCTGTATCTCTTTAAGAATAATCCCGCACCGTGTTCAGGCAAATGTGTACTCCTCTGGGACTCGGGGGTGGTTCCGGTATTGTTTTGGGTGAAGCCACGTGCATGCACTCTGTGGACCGCCTGTTGTACTAGTTGCTGCCCCTTAATAATTTTCCTCAACTGATACCCGAACCTATATTTAAGTCACTTTTGGAGTGCTAAAACCCTGTTTCTCACCGGTTTAATAAAAGTTGTTTTGGACCCTGTTGCCCCTTAAGTTAGCCTCGGGGTGCCTTCGTGACACCTCTCCTGAGGTAGTCTATGCCAAGGATGCATGAAGCATCTGGACCAGCCACAATGGGCTGGTTTTGCCAGTTTTTTCCAGTTAGGTTCATTTCAGCCTCTACAACAGTCAGTTCCTGGGATCCCCCAGTCACTCCAACAATATTAATGGATTGCATTCCTTTATAATTAGAAGGAATTATTGTGCACTGAGCACCAGTGTCCACTAAAGCTTTGTACTCCTGAGGGTGTGTTGTACCAGGCCATCGTATTTGTACAGTCCAATAAACTCTGTTATCCTTTTCCTCCACCTGGTTGGAGGCAGGGCACCTCTAATTCCTGTTTCGCTCAGTCTCTGGGTATGAATTAGAGGTTCCTTTAAGAGCATCAGAATCTCTTCTGCTCCTTTTGTAAACTGGAGCAGTCACCTTCCTAGGAGTTTTTCCTTTTATCTCATGTACTTGTTCTTGAAGTTCTGAGGTAGGCCTTCCATGCCACTTATTCATGTTTTCTCCCTGCTCATGTAGGAAGAACCACAGCGAACCTCTTTTTGTGGGCTGCCTCTGTCCTCTCTCTCGAGATTGGAAACACCTTCTCCTAATAGCTGAAACATAGGTTTGTGCAGGTCGTGAATGGTATGAGTCTTTTCTGAGCTCTTTGATTTCTTGCAACAGCTTTTCAAACCGGTCATCAGATTTTTCACACAGTTTCTCCACAGCAGAGACACAAGCCCATAGAGAACCAGCAAGGCTGTCCTCAAAGTTACGGAGCTGCTCAATCACTTCATTGATTTCTTGTACACCTCTAGCTGACCAGACCATTCCTACCAATGACTTAGCATATGCAGGTGGTGCACTTTGTACAAATCTGCGCCACATAGAACGTGTACAATTGAGTCTATCTGGGTCTGTCCCCTCTTGGCTGTTTGGTCCTAAATAGATGACCTCTTGCACAGCTAATTCTCTCAGGAACTGGATACCTCTCTCCATAGTATTCCATTTCCCTAACTTGGATATACAATCTTCCTTGTAGGGAAATCTTACTTTCATAGCTGCCAGGAGTCGGGTCCAGAGAGTAGTGGCATTAGACTCTCTTGAAATTGCCCTATCAGTGGTGGAATCTTTTGACAGAGATCCCAGCTGCTTGGCTTCACCACCTTCTAATTCAATTGTTTCTGCCCCATTGTCCCAGCATTGGAACATCCAGGTTAAAATATTCTCGCCTTCACAATGACTAAAGTCTTTTCGCAGGTCTCTCAGCTCACCTGGAGAAAAGGACCGAGTGGTGGTCACTTCATCTCCTCCCTGTCCTGATGATGCCCCATGGGTTGATGTTGGCCCTGTACCATCACCTGTTGCACGGGTAGTCTTTCTAGTGACTTTCTTACAACCAGCAACTGATGCTGATATGGGTTCACCATCATTTGATTCATCTCCAGAGTCTGAATGACTGCCACAGTGATTGCTGTGGTTACAGCAGCAACAGTGAGCAGTGTGTGAAGAAGTGGGGGCTGCCTTGTTAGCCTTTGAGGCTGGAGAGGTAACGTTATCTGCAGCGACCTTGGCAGAGGAGCTCTGCGGAGGAGAGCCTGTGAAGCCACGGTTGAGGGGGCAGTGGCTGCAACAGCAGCTTTGGCTGTTTTGTCTTTTCTCGAGCAGCTAGGAGTGTTTTTTGCTAAAGCTTCCGAAGACGCACCGCAAATCTCAGGACTAAAAAGAGACGCAAACCTCCTTTTGAATCTTATTTCTCTTAACAGTAACACAAACTGACACACATTCAGCAAACCAGATAACACCATCACAGTTCTATCAAAGCTCCAAGGATATTCAAAGTTCTCTAAAATATTTGCAAACTGTCTTAGAGAAAACATGAAAGTATTGTTAGTCAGCCTTTCTAAAGATTTGCTTGACCAGTTAGCAAATATAGAGCCATTCTGCTCTTTAATCTCTCCTGGAGGTTTTTCAAGGTAAAGCAAGATCGAGTAGAAATTCATTAGCGACTGCAGTATAATGAAATAAACCAGTGCCAAACCACACAGTATCATCATGACCGCTGTCCAGTTTCTTGTTGTTATATAATGAAAACTTTGATTTAAAAAGAAACACCAACACAGATATGGAATCAGTGAGCACGATGTAGAAAATAACTGATACAACTTACGCCATAACATCTTTAAATCAATGTAATTCACTTTGCCTTAATACCACTAAATAATATCCGAAGCAAACAGACGTGTGAGTATCACAACTCTATGAGTTGGTACCGTGCCAAGAAAATTGAAAGGTACGTCAGAGCAGTAGAAAAGCCAAAAATCTCCAAATTTGCCCCTTTCACTTGCCCCATGTTGGGTGCCAATTATCTGTCGAGGGTTAAGATTGTGGGATGACAATCAAACCCTGGCAGATGTGTTGTTAACCTCCTCTCCCCCTCACTTCCCCCTTTTGCTCCTCTCCCCCCTTCCCACTCAGGACAAACGATCGGGAGGGAAAGAGGGACAGAGAGAAGAGAGTTGGAAAAATTAAAGATATTTTACTAATGCTACTAATAAGTATAGAGAAAATAATACAAAATATACAAAACCAATCTTGAAAGTCTCAGCAACTGCAGAGCCAGCACCCAAAGTCCTGGATTAGACTCTGTAGCCAACCGGAGCTGGATTCAGTCTCTCACTAGGCCTCAGTTCGCAGGGACGACCAGCAAGGTCCTCTCCTAATGTCAACCATGAGGAAAAAGGGAAGGAAAAGGGAAGGAAAATAAGGGACGAGATCCTCGTGATCTTCCACTTTTATATGAAGTATTCACGTGAATGGAATGTTTTACACCATTGGTCAGTCTCTTGGTCACCAGTTTCTCGTTGCCCCTCTCGCGAGATGTCCATCCGTGCTTATCAATAAGTTTGCATTCCATTGCTAGGTTTAACCAAAACATGTGTCGGGTTCTCCAGAAAAATGCAGCTAATATGAAGACTTTAGCTGACAGGCAAAAATTCAGTAAAAGAGAAACTTGTTTTTTAACAAAACCAGGACAGGTTAATATCAGGGTTAGGGTTAGGTTAGGGTCAGGGTTTTGGTTAGGGTTAGGGTTATGCTTAGGGTTAGGCTTAGGGTTAGGGTTAGTATTAGGCTTAGGATTAGGTTTAGATTAGTGTAAGGGTTAGGCGTAGGATTAAGATTAGGGTTAGTCTTAGGGTTAGGGTTAGAGCTTACAGTTAGGGTTAGGTTAGTGTTAGGGTCAGGGTTCGTTGTTACGTTTAGGGTTAGGGATTGGTTACATATAGGGTTAGGGTTAGGGTTAGGGTTAGGGTTAGGGTCAGGGTTAAGGTTAGGGTTAGGTTTAGGGTTAGGTTAGGTTAGGTGTAGGGTTAGACTTAGGATCAAGGTTAGGTTTAGGGTTAGCTTGGGGTTAGGATAAGGATAAGAGTTAGGTTAATGTTAGGGTTAGGACTAGGACTTAAGGTTAGTCTTAGGGTTAGGCGTTAGGTTTAGTGTTAGGGATTGGTTACATAGAGGGTTAGGGTTAGGGTTAGGGTTAGGTTAGTTTTAAGGTTAGGGTTAGAGTTAGGGTTAGGGTTAGGTTAGGGTTGGGGTTGGGATGAGGGTTAGGGGTTAGGATTAGGGTTAGGTTCAGGGATAGGGATAAAGTTAGAGATGAAGTTTAGGACTTGGGGTTATGGTTAGGGTTGGGTTTGTGTTTTGGTTTTCTTAGGGTTAGGGTAGGGTTAGGTTTAAGGTTAGGATTAGCTTTAGGTTAGGGTTAGGGTTAGTATTGGGATAAAGTTAGGGTTAGGTTTATGTTAGTTTAAGGGTTAGCGTTAGAGTTAGGCTTAGGGTTGGGATAGGTTACATTTAGGTTTTGGGTTACTGTTAGGGTTACATTAATGTAACGGACATGGTTAGGGTTAGTGTTAGGTTTAGTGATGGGCTTAGGGTTAGGGTTAGAGTTAGGGTTAGGGTTAGTGTTAGGGTTAGGGTTAGAATTAGGATTAGGTTAGGTTAGGGTTACGATTGGGGTGAGGGTTAGGAGTTAGGTTTAGGGTTAGCATCAGGGTTAGGAGTTAGGTATACGGTTAGGGAGAGGTTACATTTATGTTTAGGCTTAGTCTTAGGGTTAGGTTAAGGTAAGGGTCATGGTTAGGGTTATGGTTAGAGTTAGGGTTAGGCTTAGGGTTAGGGTTAGGGTTAGGGTTAGCGTTAGGGTTAGGGTTAGGATTAGGGTTAGGATTAGGGTGGGGTTAGGGTTACGCTTAGGATAAAGGTTAGGTTTAGGGTTAGATTAGGGTTAGGGTAAGGGCAAGGGTTAGGTTAATGTTACGGTTAGGGTTACTGTAAGGGTAAGGATTAAGTTAGTGTTAGGGTTAGGTTAGTGTTAGGATTAGAGTTAGGCATTGGGTTTAGTGTTAGAGATTGGTTACATACAGGATTAGGGTTAGGGTTAGGGTTAGGGGTAGGGTCAGGGTTAGGGTTAGGATTAGGATTAGGGTTAGGGTTAGGGTTAGGATTAGGTTAGGGTTAGGGTTAGGATTAGGTTAGGGTTAGGGTTGGGAGGAAAGTTAGGGGTTAGGATTAGGGTTAGGTTCAGGGATAGGGATAAAGTTAAGATGAAGTTTAGGGCTTGGGGTTAATGTTAGGGTTAGGGTTGGGTTTGGGTTTCGGTTTTGTTAGGGTTAGGGTAGGGTTAGGTTTAGGGTTGGGATTAGCTTTAGGTTAGGGTTAGGCTTAGGGATAGAGTTAGGGTCAGGGTTAGGGTTACGGTTAGGGTTAGGGTTAGGTTAGGGTTAGGCTTAGTCTTAAGTTTAGGCTTAGGCTTAGATTAGGTGTAGTTTAAGGTTTAGGATTAAGGTTAGGGATTGGGTTAGGGTTCAGGTTAGGTTTAGGGTCAGTGTTAGGGTTAGGGTTAGGGTTATTGTTAGGGTTAGGCTTAGGATTAAGATCAGGGTTAGGTTTAGGCTTAGGCTTAGGGTAGGGTTAGGGTTAGGGTTAGGTTTAGGGTTAAGTTAAGTCTAGGGTTAGGCTTAGGATTATGGTTAGGTTTAGGGTTAGTTTAGGGTTAGGGTAAGGGTGAGGGTTAGGTTAGTATTCGGGTGAGGGTAAGGGTAAGGGTAAGGGTTAGGTTAGTGTTAGGGTTAGGGTTAGGTTAGTGTTAGGGTCAGGGTTCGTTGTTTTAGGTTTAGGGTTAGGGATTGGTTACATAGAGGGTTAGGGTTAGGGTTAGGGTTAGGGTTAGGGTTAGGGTTAGGGTTAGGGTTAGGGTTAGGGTTAGGGTTAGAGTTAGGGTTAGGCTTAGGTTTAGGCTTAGGCTTAGGTTAGGGTTTGGGTAAGGTATAGGGTCAGGGTTCGTTGTTTTAGGTTTAGGGTCAGGGATTGGTTATGTAGAGGGTTGGGGTTAGGGTTAGGGTTAGGTTAGGGTTAGGGTTCGGATTAGGGTTAGGGTTCGGGTTATGGTTAGGGTTAGGTTTAGGATTAGGGTTAGGATTGGGGTTCGGTTTTGTTAGGGTTAGGGTAGGGTTAGGTTTAGGGTTAGGATTAGCTTTAGGTAAGGGTTAGGAACAGGGATTGAGGTAGGGTTAGAGTCAGGGTTAGGTTAGTTTTAGGGTTAGGGTCAATGTTAGGGTTAGGGTTAACGTTAGGGTTAGGGTTAGGCTTAGTTTTAGGCTTAGGGTTAGGGTTAGGTTAGTGTTAGAGTTAGGCTTAGGATTAAGATTAGGGTTAGTTTTAGGCTTAGGGTCAGGGTAGGGTTAGAGTCAGGGTTAGGTTAAGTGTAGGGTTGGGTTTAGGATTATGGTTAGGTTTAGGGTTAGGGTAAGGGTAAGGGTTAGGTTAGTATTCGGGTTAGGTTTAAGGTAAGGGTAAGGGTTAGGTTAGTGTTAGGTTTAGGGCTTACAGTTAGGGTTAGGTTAGTGTTGGGGTCAGGGTTCATTGTTAGGTTTAGGGTTAGGGATTGGTTACATATAGGGTTAGACTTAGGGTTAGGGTTAGATTAGGTGTAGGGTTAAGCTTAGGATTAAGGTCAAGGTTAGGGTTAGGGTCAGGGTTAGGGTTAGGTTTAGGATTAAGATTAGGGTTAGGTTTAGGCTTAGGGTTAGGATAGGGTTAGGGTTATGATTAGGTGTAGGATTAGTTTAGGTGTAGGGTTAGTTTTTGGATTAAGATTAGGGTTAGGGTTAGGGTTAGACTTAGGGTTAGGCTTAGGTTTAGGCTTAGGCATAATGTTAGGGTTAGGGTTAGGGTTAGATTTAGGGTTAGGGTTAGGATTAGGTTAGTGTTAGGGTTAGGGCTTAAGGTTAGGGTTATGTTAGTGTTAGGGTTAGGGTTAGGGTTAGGCGTTAGGTTTAGTGTTAGGGATTGGTTACATACAGGGTTAGGTTTAGGGTTAGGGTTAGGGTTATGGTTAGAGTTAGGCTTAGGGATAGGGTTAGAGTTAGGGTTAGGGTTAGGGTTAGTCTTAGGATTAAGATTAGGGTTAGGCTTAGTTTTCGGGTTAGGGTTAGGGTTAGGGTTAGGGTTAGGCTTAGTTTTAGGATTAGGGTTAGGTTTGGGTTTCAGTTTTGTCAGGGTCAGGATAGGGTTAGGTTTAGGATTAGGGTTAGGATTAGCTTTAGGTTAGGGTTAGGGACAGGGATAGAGTTAGGGTTAGAGTCACGGTTAGGTTAGTTTTTGGGTTAGGGTTAGGGTTAGGGTTAGGGTTAGGGATAGGGATAGGGATAGGGATAGGGATAGGGATAGGGATAGGGTGAGTTTTAGGCTTAGGGTTAGGGTTAGGTTAATGTTAGGGTCAGTCTTAGGGTTAAGGTTAGGGTTAGGATTAGGGTCAGGGTTAGGTTTAGGGTTAGGTTAAGTGTAGGGTTAGGTTTAGGATTAAGGTTAGGTTTAGGGTTAGTTTAGAGTTACGGTAAGGTTAAGGGTTAGGTTAATATTCAAGTTAGGGTTAGGGTAAGGGTAAGGGTTAGGGTTAGGGTTAGGTTAGGTGTAGGGTTAGGCTTAGGATCCTCTGACCCTAACCCTAAACCTAACCCTGTATGTAATCAATCCCTAACACTAAACTTAACGCCTAGCCCTAACCTTAAGCCCTAACCCTAACCCTAACCCCAACATAATCCTTACCCTTACCCTAACCCTAACTGTAACATTAACCTAACCATTTCCCTTACCCTAACCCTAAGCTAACCCTAAATCTAACCTTGATCCTAAGCCCAGTCCTACACCTAACCTAAACCTAACCCTAACCGTAAAACTAACCAAACCCTAACCCTATCCCTAACCCTAGCCCTAACCCTAGCCCTAACCCTAACCCTAACCCTAAGCCTAAGCCTAATGCTACATCTAACCTAAACCTAAGCCTAAGTCTAAGCCTAACCCTAGCCCTAACCCTCACCCTAACCCTAATCCTAACCCTAACCCTTACCCCAAATGTAACGTGTCGCTAAACCTAAACCTAACCCTATCCCTAATAATCACCTAACTCTAATGATAATCTTAAACGCAAACCTAACCCTGACCCTAACCTAACCCTAAACCTAACACTGGCCCTAACCCTAACCTCAGTCCTAACCCTAGATAACCCTAACCCTAAACCGAACACTAAACCTAATCCTAACCCTAACACTAACCATAACCCGAAATGTAACCTATCCCTAACTTTAAACCTAACCCCTAACCCTAACCTAATCATAACCCGGGCCAAACTTAACCCTAAATCTAAACCTAACCCTGACCCTGGCCCTGACCCTAACCATAACCCCAAACCCAACCGTATCCCTAATCATGACCTAACCCTAACGATAACCTAAAACCCAACCCTAACCCTAAGCCTAACCCTAATCCTAACACTAACCCTAAGCATGACCCTTAACCTAACCCTCACAGTAACCCTAACCCTAACCTAACCCTAATTCTGACCCTTACCCTAACACTAACCCTAACCCTAACTCTAGTCCGTTACATTAACCTAACAGTAACCCAAAACCTAAATGTAACCTATCCCAAACCCTAAACCTAAACCCTGACCCTAACCCTAATTCTAACGTAACCCTAAACCTAACCTTAATCCTAAACCTAACCTTACAACTAGCTTACCTCTAAACTTAAACCCTACTCAAACCCTAAAACCTAATCTTAAAACTGTAATGCTAACCCTTAAACTAACATAACCCTAACCCTAATACTAACCCTAACCCTAACCCTAACACTAACCTAATCCATACCCTTACCCCAACCCTAACCCTAACACTAACCTAACCCTTACCCTTACCCTACACCTAAACTAACCCGAAACCTAACCTTAATCCTAAGCCTAACCCTACACCTGACCTAACCCTAAACCTAACCCTAAACCTACCCTAAATCTAAACCTAACCCTAAACTTAATCTTAATCCTAAGCCTAACCCTACACCTAACCTAAGCCTAACCCTTAGCCTAACCCTAACCCTAACTCTAACCATAACCCTACCATAACACTGACCCTAAAACTAACCCTAACCATAACCTTAATCCTGAGCCTAATGCTACGCCTAACCTAAACTGAAGTCTAAGCCTAACCCTAAACCTAACCTTAATTCTAAGCCTAATGCTACACCTAACCTAAGCCTAAGCTTAAGCCTAAACATAAGACTAAGCCTAACCCTAGCCATAACCCTAATGCTAACATTAATCCTAAGCCTAATCCTACACCAAACCTAACCTTAACCGTAACCGTAAAACTAACCTAACCCTAACGCTCACCCTAACCCTAACCCTGTATGTAACCAATCCCTAACACTAAACCTAGCGCCTAACACTAACCTGACACTAACTTAATCCTAACCGTTACCCTAACCCTAACCGTAGCATTAACCTAACCCTTACCCTTACCCTAACCCTAAGCTAACCCTAAAACTAACCTCGATCATAAGCCTAACCCTACACCTAAACCTAACTCTAACCCTGACCCTAACCCTAACCCTAACCTAACCCTAACCATAACCCTAACCCAACCCTAACCCTAACCCTAATCTTAATCCTAAACCTAACCCTACACCTAACCTAACCCTAAACCTAACCGTAACCCCAACCCTAACCCTAACCCTAACCCTAATCTTAATCCTAAGACTAACCCTAACCCTAACCTAGCCCTAATGCTAAGCCTAAAGCTAACCCTAACCCTAAACCTAACCCTAACCATAACCATAACCCTAACCATAACCCTAACCCTAACGCTAGCACTGACCTTAAACCTAACCCTAACCCTAATCCAATCCCTAACCTTAATTCTAAACCTAACACTACACCTAACCTAAGTGTAAGTGTAAGCCTAAGCCTAAGCCTAAGCCTAAACCTAACCTAACCCTAAACGTAATCCTAACCCTAACCATAACCGCAACCCTAAAACTAACAATTCTAACCACAATACTAACCCTAACCATAACCCTAACCATAACCCTATCCCTGTCCCTTACTGTCAATCTAAAGCTAATCCCAACCTTAAACCTAACCCTACCCTAACCCTAAAAAAACGAAACCCAAACCCAACCCTAACCCTAACCCTACCACCAAGTCTTAAACTTCATCTTAACTTTATCCCTATCCCTGAACCTAACCCTAATCCTAACCCCTAACCCTCATCCCAACCCTAACCCTAACCTAACCTTAATCCTAACCCTAACCCTAATCCTAACCCTAAAACTCACCTAACAGTGATTCTAAATCTAAATCTAACCCTGCCCCTAAATTTAATCCTAATCCTAAACCTAACCCTACTGTACCCTTAACAAAACTGAAACCCAAACCCAACCCTAATCCTAACTCTAACCCTAAACCTAACCTTAATCCTAAGACAAACCCTGCACCTAACCTAACCCTAACCCTAACCCTAAGCCTAACCCTAACCTAACCCTAAAACTAACACTTCTAACCACAATACTAAACCTAACCCTAACCCTAACCCTAAAACTAACCTAATCCTAACTCTAACCCTAACCCTAACACTAACCCTAACCCTAACCTAACCCTAACCTTTACCATTTCCCTAACCTTAACCCTAAGCCTAAACCTATCCCTAAACCTAACCCTAACTCTAACACTAGCCCTAACCATGACCCTTTCCTTAACCTAACCGTAACCCTAACCTAACCCTAACCATAACCCTAATCCTGTCCCTAACCCTAACCTAACCCTAACCCTAACCCTAACCCTAACCCTAACCCTAACCCTAACCCTAACCTAACCCTAACCCAAACCCTAAAACTAACCCAACCCTAGTCCTAAACCTAACCTAACCCGAACCATAAACCTAACTGTGACCCTAACCCTAACCTAACCCTAACCCTCACCATTACCCTAACCTTAACCCTAACCCTAACCCTAAGACTAACCCCTAACCCTAAGCCTAACCGAACCCTAACCCTAACCCTGTACCTAACCCTAACACTAAATCTAACCTAACCGTAATGCTAACCCTAACCCTAACCCTAACCCTAACCCTAACCCTAACCCTAACCCTAACTCTAACATAAGACTAATCCTGACCCTAACCCTAACCCTAACGTAAACCTAACCCTAATCCTAACCCAAAACCTAAAACTAACCCAACCCTAGTCCTAAACCTAACCTAACCCTAACCATAACCCTAACCATGACCCTAACCCTAACCTTTACCATTACCGTAACCTTAACCCGAACCCTAACCCTAAGCCTAACCTTAACCTAACCCTAACCCTGAGCCTAAACCTAACTCTAATGCTGACCCTAAACCTAACCCTAACTTAACCCTAAAGCTAACGCTAACGCTAACGCTAACCCTAACCCTAACCCTAACCCTAACCCTAACCGTAACCCTAACCCTAATCCTAACACTAACCCTAACCATGACCCTTTCCTTAACCTAACCCTAACCTTAACCTAATCCTAACCCTGACCCTAACCCTAACCCTATCTTTAACCCTAACCTAACCCTAACCCTAACCCTAACCCTAACCCTAATCCTAACACTAACCCTAACCATGACCCTTTCCTTAACCTAACCCTAACCTTAACCTAATCCTAACCCTGACCCTAACCCTAACCCTATCTTTAACCCTAACCTAAACCTAACCCTAACCCTAACCTAACCATAACCCAAACCCTAAAACTAACCCAACCCTAGTCCTAAACCTAACCTAACCCTAACCATAACCCTAACTGTGACCCTAACCCTAACCGTAACCCTAACTGTGACCCTAACCCTAACCTAACCCTAACCATTACCCAAACCTTAACCCTAACCCTAAACCTGACTCTAATCCTAACCTTAACCCTAACCCTAACCCTAACCCTAACCCTAACCCTAACCCTAACCCTAACCCTAACCCTAACCCTAACCCTAACCCTAACTCTAACATAAGACTAATCCTGACCCTAACCCTGACCCTAACCCTAACCCTAATGCGAACCCTAACCCTAACCCTAACCCTAACCCTAACCCTAACTCTAACATAAGACTAATCCTGACCCTAACCCTAACCCTAACCCTAAGTCTAACGTAAGACTAATCCTAATCCTAACCGTAACCCTAACCATAACCCTAACTGTAATGGTAACCGTAACCCTAACCCTAACCCTAACCCTAACTCTAACCCTAACCCTAACCCTAACCTAACCATAACCCTAACCTGACCCTAAACCTGACCCTAAAACTAACCCTAACCCTACCCTAACTATAAACCTAACCCTAACCTAAACCCTAAACCTAACCCTTGGTGCACTATATTGGTTCCTCCTGGACTCCTCTGTCCTCCTGAAATCCTAGGTCTCTTTCGACCTCCTGAGTCGCCCCATATAATCCCTTGTACCAGTTCCTGGGACCCTGAGGCACTCCTGATTCCCTCCCTGACTCCTCGGTCCTTCCTGAACTCCTGCGTCCCTTCCAAACTCCAGGGTCCCTTGGTTCACTCCTGGGTCCCTCCTGGACGTCTGGGTCCCGTATATAGGTCCCCTTCTAACCCTAACCGTAACCCTAACCCTGACCCTAAACCTTAGCCTAAACTAACCCTAACCCTAACTTAACCCTTACCTGACCCTAACCCTTACCCCATCCCTAACCCTTATCTTACCCTAACCCTGAACCTAACCCTAACCCTAACCCTGACGCTAACCCTAATCCTATCCCTATACCCTAACCATTACCCTAATCCTGACACTAAGCCTGACACTAACCCTCCCCTAACCCTAAACCTACCCTAACTATAAACCTAACCCTAACCCTAACGCTAACTGTAATCCTGGGTGCGCTATATCGGTTCCTCCTGGACTCCTCTGTCCTCCTGAAATCGTGGGTCTCTTTCGACCTCCTGGGTTGCCCCATATAATCCCTTGTACCAACTCCTGGGACCCTGAGGCAGGCCTGGGTCCCTCCCAGACTCCTGGGTCCTTCCTGAACTCCTGGGTCCCTTTCATACTCCAGGGTCCCATGATGCGCTCCTGGGTCCTTCCTGGACGTCTGGGTCCCATATATAGGTCCCCTTCTAACCCTAACCATAACCCTAACGTAAAGCCAAACATAAACCTAAACCTAACACTAACCTTAAGCCTAAACCTAACCTTAACCCTAACCCCGACCCTACCCCTAATCCTAAACCTAACCTAATCCTAATCCTAACCCTAACCCTAACCCTAACCCTAACCCTAACCCTAACTCTAACCCTAATCCTAACCATAACCATAACCATAAACCTAACCCTAACCCTAACACTAGCCCTAACCATGACCTTTTCCTTAACCTAACCCTATCAATAACACTAACCCTCAATGTAACTTAACACTAACGCTAACCCCTAACCGTGACCCCATCCCTAAACCTAACCTAACTCTAACCCTGACCCTAACCCTAAATCTAAAACTAACCCTGACCCTAAACCTAATCCTAATCCTAACCCTAACCCTAACGGGAATCCTAACCGTAACCCTCACCATAACCCTAACCCTAAACCTAACCCTAACCCTGACCCTGACCCTGACCCTGACCCTAACCCTAACCCTAAACCTAACCTAATCCTGACCCTAACCATAAACCTAACCCTAAACCAAACCCTAACCCTAACCCTAACCCTAACAGTAACCCTAACCCTAACGGTAACCCTAACGGTAACCCTAACCCTAACCCTAACCCTAACCCTAACCCTAACCCCTAACCCTAACCCTAACCCTAACCCTAACCCCTAACCCTAACCCTAACCCTCACCTAACCCTAACCCTGTCCCTAATCCCTAACCCTAACCCTAACCCTAACCCTAACCGTAACTCTAACACAAACCTAACCCTTACCCTTACTCTAACCCTAACCCTAACACTAACCTAACCCTTAACACTACACTAACTCTAACCCTAAAAGTAACGTAAACCTAACCATAATACTAACCCTAACTCTAACCCTAACCTTAATACTAAGCGTAACCCTATACCGAACCTAACCCTAAACCTAACCCTAACCCTAAGCCTAAGACTAAGCCTAAGCCTAAGACTAACCCTAAACCGAAGCCTAACCCTAACCCTAACCGTAACCCTGAAACTAACCCTAAGCCTAAGCCTAAGCCTAAGCCTAACCCTAACCCTAACCATGACCCTTACCTTAACCTAACCCTAAGCCTAAACATAAATGTAACCTGTCCCTAACTGTATACCTAACCCCTAACCCTGATGATAACCCTAACCCTAAAACTAACCCCTAACCCTCATCCCAACCCTAACCCTAACCTAACCCTGATTTTGACGCGAACGCTAACCCTAATCCTAACGTTAACCCTAACCCTAATCCTAACGCTAACGATAAAGCTAACATAAACCTAACCGTAATACTAATCCTACCCCTAACCCTCACCTTAATCCTAAGCTTAACACTACACCTAACCTAACCCTAACCATAACCCTACCCTGACCCTAACAAAACCGAAACCCAACCATGACCCTAACCCTAACCTTCATCTTAACTTTATCCCTAACCCTGAACCTAACCCTAATCCTAAGACCTAACACTCATCCCAACCCTAACCCTAACCTAAACCTAACCCTAACACTAAAACTAACCTAACCCTGACTCCAACCCTAAATTTATTCCTGTCCCTAAACCTAAGCTAAAGCTAATCCTAACCCTAAACCTAACCCTACCCTAACCCTAACAAAACCGAAACCCAAACCTAACCCTAACCCTAACCCTAACCCTATCCCTAACCCTAACACTAACCTAACCCTGACTCCAACCCTAAATTTATTCCTGTCCCTAAACCTAAGCTAAAGCTAATCCTAACCCTAAACCTAACCCTACCCTAACCCTAACAAAACCGAAACCCAAACCTAACCCTAACCCTAACCCTAACCCTAACCCTATCCCTAACCCTAACACTAACCTAACCCTGACTCCAACCCTAAATTTATTCCTGTCCCTAAACCTAAGCTAAAGCTAATCCTAACCCTAAACCTAACCCTACCCTAACCCTAACAAAACCGAAACCCAAACCTAACCCTAACCCTAACCCTAACCCTAACCCTAACCCTAACCCTAACCCTAACCCTAACCCTAACCCTAACCCTAACCTTAAACCCTAACCCTAACACTAACTTAATCTTTACGCTTACCCTAACCCTAGCTGTAACATTAACCTAACTGTTACCCTTACTGTAACCCTAAGCTAACTCTAAACCTAACCCTGATGCTAAGCCTAACCCTACACCTAACCTAACCCTAACCCTAACCCTACCCTAACCCTAACCGTAAACTTAATCCTAACCCTAACCCTAACCCTAACCCTAACCCTAACCCTAACCCTAAAACTAACAATTCTGACCACAATACTAACCCTAACCATAACCCTAACCACGTATGTGGACAGACAAGCGCTGTTAGGCACAAATGCTTTCATGTGCAGGGTCCTCCAAAAATAGGCACATATGTTCACATACCCTCCAAATGTGTCTTCTCGTGCAGCCACGTACACGTGTGTGCAGTACATCATACATCAACGGACATGTATACACTCTAGTATGTCAGTATGTTTCACGTACGTCTTTCTGTCAATAGATGGGAGCGAGTGCGCTTGCGGGACTGTGCATGTATGTGACCATGCGTTTGTTTAGGCATCAGTGTGTGAAAAGCTAGGTGCTTTTCTCTAGATGCTTGTGCGTGCACGTGGTGATGTGTGTATATACCTGGGTGATTGTGGAAAGGTTCTGCATGGTTTTTCGGTGAGTAATCATGTGTGTGCATGTGGACAAACAGTAGGGGTAAGCAACTAGGTTCCAGCGCTGAATTAGACAAAAGACAAGTTTTCCGATTCTGACTCTTTCTCTCGTTATCCCTAGCCGCGCAAAGAAAGGCGATAAGCCTGCGATCATCAAGAGAGCTACAAGGAAGCATGTCGAACAGAGACAATACCAGCAGCTCATCTGCTCACACATTGTTTCTGATATATGCTTGAACGCAAAAACGTTCATGCTTGAGATTAAAGACGTCCCTCTGAACATGTGATTGCGCACACCGATGCAACTGATTGTTTATCCATTCAGTCCTTGGGTGTAGGGCTTTCAGACCTCGTCTGTGGAAACCTCTCCGTAGATGCCGCTGTCTGAACACGCACACTCGATTGTGTACCAAAACATAGGCAGACGCATTTTTCATGCACAGAGATACTATCGTTCGGAAGAGAAAACGTTATCGCGTGTGCAGGCACAGAAGGAAAACCGGACCACTGCCTTTGTGTGAACACGAAACAACCGTCTATTCATTCACTCGCAGACACGGGGACGTGCATCAATGCAGTCACATAGGCACCAGCTTGTGAACACAGGCTCTGCTGGTTTTGGCACTTTTCAGGCAGACTCCGGAAAGCCAGACACGCTGCTGTTCATCCGCTACATCACCTCTGCGGAAGCATTTCTCCGTTCGATGTACCGCTCAGCGTTCTCCTTGTGAAACTGTGAAATGTCAGCGTAGGGAATTCGTCTCTGTGTAGCAAACGTCAATCCTGCCTCGGTTTCCCTTTGTTGCCTCTACCTAGGTGATTTCCCTTTTCTCTGTTCACCTAAGCTGTCATGACTGTGCTCTTTTGCACACAGGCACAACCAGTGCACACACCAAGAGTCAAGAGACACACTCAGCGGAGCTCAACACTAGCGCAGATGCACACATGCCACGTTATCGACACACATGCTTGTGGAGAGAAAGACATGGACTCACAAGTGTATGGAGCGACGGAGAGATACAGCAGGTGCTAGCGAACACAGATTTTCAGGAACACTGTCTCCACACAAACAGGGACCGGTCTGCAGGTATCCTAGACCATGATTATCGAGCTTGAGTAAACATAGACCTGAGCAAAACTCTCGAACCCTTCCAGGAAAGACACATGCTCTCCCACAAGCACACAAGCGTTTGCCCTCAGCATTAGATTGGGGACTAGCTTGTGAAGAGACGCCCTCTTGCTCTATCGCCTTATGACATGATCTGTTTCGTCACTCTTGTAGATTGACTGCTAAGCGTCTTTCTTTCCTCGGGTTAGGGTTAGGGTCAGGGTTAGGGTTAGGTTAAGGTTAGGGTTAAGGTTAGGTTAAGGTTAGGGTTAGGGTTAAGGTTAAGTTAGATTTAGTGTTAGGGTTAGGTTTAGGTTACATTTAGGGTTAGGGTTAGTGTTAGGGTTAGAGTTAGAAGTGGAGCAATATACCTGACCCAGATGTCCAGGAGGGACCCAGGAGTGTACCAAGGACCCAGGAGCTCAGTAGGGTCCCAGGAGTTCAAAACAGATCCAAGATTTCGGGAGGGATCCAGGAGTCAGGTCAGAAGAGATGCAGGAGTGCAGGGGGACCCAGGAGTTCAGGAGGTACCAATACAGCGCACTCAGAGTTATGGTTAGCGTTAGGGTTAGGGTAGGGTTAGCGTTAGGGTTAGGGTTAGGTTTAGGGATAGGGTAGGGATAGGGTTAGTATCAGGGTTAGGGTTAGGGTTGTGTTAGGGTTAGGGGTAGAGTTAGGATTAATGTTAGGGTTAGAGAAAGGGTCAGGATTAGGGTTAGGGTTAGGATTAGGCTCTAGGGTTAGAGTTAGGTAAGGGTTAGGATAAGGGTTAGGTGTTAGGGTTAGCGGTTAGAGGGTTAGGGGATAGGACTTGGGGTTAGGGTTAGGGCTTAGGGTTAGGGTTAGGGTCAGGGTCAGGGTTAGGCTTAGGGTTAGGGTTAACGTTAGGGTTAGGGTTAGGGTTACGGTTAGCGTTAGGGTTAGTGTTAGGGTTAGGGTTAGGTTTAGGGATAGGGTAGGGATAGGGTTAGGGTCAGGGTCAGTCTTAGGGTCAGGGTCACGCTGCTGTTCATTCGCTACATCACATCTGCAGGACAATTTCTCAGGTCGATGTACCACTCAGCTTTCTTCTCGTGGGACTGTGAAATGTCAGCGCAGGGAATCCGTCTCTGTGTAGCAAACATCAATCCTGCCTCGGTTTCCCTTTGTTGCCTCTTCCTAGGTGATTTCACTTTTCTCTGTGCACATTAGCCGTCATGACTGTGTTTCGACTGCCTTTGCTCCTTTTCTAGCAGAGCTCCCTGGCGTCTGTCCGCATGAGAGATGCAGCACTGTGCAACACGCAAAACCTTGACAAGAAACAGCACAGCTGTGCACTCCCTCCAGGTTTTAAGCATGAACGGAGCCAGCATAAAGGCTCACACGTCAGGATAGACAAGCGTTGTTGGGCACAAATGCTTTCCCGCACAGGGTCCTCTAAAAACAGGCACCTATGTGCACATACCCTCCAAATGTGTCTTCTCGTGCAGCCACGTACGCGTGTGTGCAGTACGCTATACGTCGACGGACGTGTATACACTCTAGCATGCCAGTACGTTTCACCTACGCCCTTCCGTCAGTAGATGGGAGTGGGCACGCTTGCAGGAGCGTGCATGCGTGTGGCCACACATTTGCTTAGGCATCAGTGTGTGAAAAGGTAGGTGCTTTGTCTAGATGCTTGTGCGGGTACGTGCTGATGTGTGCACATACCTGGGTGATTGTGGAAAGGTTCTGCGTGGTGTTGCGCTGAGTAATCGTGTGTGTGCACATGGACAAACGCTAGGGGTAGCAACAAGGTTCCAGCGCTGAAGTAGGCAAAAGGCAGGTTTTCCGATGCTCACTCTCTCTCTCTCTATACCTAGCCGCGCAAAGAAAGACGATAAGCCTGCGATCATCAAGAAGAGCTGCAACGAAGCATGCCGAACAGAGACAATACCGGCAGCTCGCCTGCTCACACATTGTTTCTGATATATGTATGCTTGAAGGCAAAAACGTTCGTGCTTCCATGAGATTAGAGACGTCCTTCTGAATATGCGATTGCGCACACCGATGCAACTGGTTGGTTATCCATTCAGTCCTGAGGTGCGGGGCTTTCAGACCTCGTCTGTGGAGACCTCTCCGTAGATGCCTCTGTCTGAACACGCACACTCGATTGTGTACCAAAACAGAGGCAGAGGCGTTTTACCACGGAGTTTTTCATGCACAGAGGTATATACCAGTGTTCGAAAGAGAAAACCTTATCGCGTGTGCAGGCACAGAAGGAAAACCGAACCGCTGCCTTTGTGTGGACATGAAACAGCCGTTATTCGTTCACTCGCAGACACGGGGACGTGCATCAATGCAGTCACATAGGCACCAGCTTTTGAATAAAGGCTCTGCTGGTTTTGGCACTTTTCAGGCACACTCCTGAAAGCCGCGCACGCTGCTGTTCATTCGCTATACATTAACTCTGCGGAAGCATTTCTCTCTTTCACGCACAGGGTCCTCCAAAAACAGGCACCTATGTGCACATACCCTCCAAATGTGTCTTCTCGTGCAGCCACGTACGTGTGTGTGCACAGCCAGGCACAGCCAGCGCACACACCAAGAGTCAAGAGACTTTCTCTAGATGCTTGTTTGTGCATGTCCTGATGTGTGCACATACCCAAAGCCTAACACTAACCCTAACGCTAACGCTTAAACTTACATACTCTAACCAAAATACTAACCCTCACCTTAATTCTAAGCTTAACCCTACTCGTAATCTAACCCTAACTTTAACCCTTAGCCCTAACCCTTACCCTAAACTTAACTCCCAACCCTAACCTAAAACTAACCTAACCCTAATCCTAAGCCCGAACCCTAACCCTGAACCTAACCTTAACCCTAACCCTAACCCTAACCCTAACCCTAACCCTAACCCTAACCCTAACCCTAACCCTAATCCTAACCCTAACCCTAACCCTAACCCTAACCTTCACCCTAACCCTAAACCTAACCCTAATCCTAACCCTAACCCTAAACCTGAACCTAACCCTAACCCTAATCCTAACCCTAACCCTGACACTAATCATAAACCTAACCCTAACCCTAATCCTAATCCTAACCCAAACCCTAACCCTAACCCTAACCCTAACCCTAACCCTAACCTTAACCCTAACCCTAAACCTAACCCTAATCCTAAGCTAACCCTAAACCTGAACCTAACCCTAACCCTAACCCTAACCCTAACCCTAACCATAACCCTAACCCTAACCCTAATCCTAACCCTAACCCTGACACTAATCGTAACCCTAATCCTAACCCTAATCCTAATCCTAACCCAAACCCTAACCCTAACCCTAACCCTAAACCTAACGCTAACTCTAACCCTAACCCTGATCCTAAACCTGACACTAACCCTAACCTAAAACTAACCTAACCCTAACCCTGACCCCTAACCCTAACCCTGAGCCCTAACCCTAACCCTATGCCCTAACCCTAACCCTAACCCTAACCTTAATACTAACCTGACCTTAACGCTAAGTCTTAAACTAACTCTAACCTAACCCTAACCCTAACCCTAACCCTAACCCTAACCCTAACCATAAACCTAACCCTAACCCTAACCTTACCCCTAACCCTAAACCCAACCATAACCTAACCTAACCATAACCCTGAATTTAACCCTAACCCTAACCCTAAGCATATCCCTAACCCTAACCCTATCCCTAACCATAAACCTAACCCTAACCCTAACCATAACCCTTTCCTTAACCTATCCCTATCAGTAACACTAACCCTAAACGTAACGTAACCCTAATCCTAACCCCTAACCCTGAACCCATCCCTAGCCCTATCCGAACCCTAACTCTGACCCTAACCCTAACTCTGACCCTAACCCTAACCCTATCCCTCTACCGTAACCTAACCCTAACCCTAACCATTACCGTAACCCTAACCCTAAGCCTGACCCTAACCATAACCCTAACCTAACCCTAACTATAAACCTAACCCTAACCCTAACGCTAAGTGTAACCCTGGGTGCGCTATATCAGTTCCTCCTGGACTCCTCCGTCCTCCTGAAATCCTGGGTCTCTTTCAACCTCCTGGGTCGCCCCATATAATCTCTTGTCCCAACTCCTGTGACCGTGAGGCATGCCTGGATCCCTCCCTAACTCCTGGGTCCTTCCTGCACTCCTGGGTCCCTCCTGGACATCTGGGTCCTGTATACGGGTCCCCCTCTAACCGTAACCCTAACTCTGACCCTAACCCTAACCCTAACACTAACCCTGACCCTGACCCTAAACCTAACCCTAACCGTTACCCTAAACCTAACCCTGACACTGACCCTTACCCTAACGCTAACCCTAACCCTGACCCTAACAGTAATGCTAACCCTAACCCTATCGCTATACAATAACCTCACCCTAACCCTCACCATAACCCTAACCCTGAACTTAAACGTAACACTGACCCTAACCCTAACCCTAACCCTAACCCTAACCCTAACCCTAATTCTAACCCTAACCCTAACCATGACCCTTTCCTTAACTTAACCCTATCACTAACACTAACCCTAAACGTAATTTTACCCTAACCCTATCCCATAAGGCTGACCCTAACCCTAACCCTAACCGTACCCTAATTATAAACGTAACCGTAACGCTAACGCTAATCGTAACCCTGGGTGTGCTCTATCAGTTCCTCCTGAACTCCTCTGTCCTCCTGAAATCCTGGGTCTCTTTCAACATCCTGGGTCCCCCCATGTAATCCCTTGTCCCAGCTCCTGGGACACTGAGGCACTCCTGGTTCCCTTCAAGACTCCTGGGTCCTTCCTGAACTCCTGGGTCCCTCCCAAACTCCAGGGTCTGCTGGTGCACTCCTGGGTCCCTCCTGCACGTCTGGGTCTTGTATACGGGTCCCCCTCTAATCCTAACCCTAACCCTAACCCTAACCCTAACCCTAACCCTAACCCTAACCCTAACCCTAACCCTAACCCTAACCCTAACCATGACCATGACCCTGACCCTAAGCCTGACCCTATGCCTAACCCTAACCCTACTCTAACTCTACACCTAACCCTAACCCTAATGCTAACCGTAACCCTGGGTGCACTATATCGGTGCCTCCTGGACTCCTCTGTCCTCCTGAAATCCTGCATCTCTTCTGACCTGCTGGATCCCCCCATATAATCCCTTGTCCCAACTCCTGGGACTCTGAGGCATGCCTGGGTCCCTCCCAGACTCCTGGTTCCTTCCTGACATCCTGGATCCCTCTCAAACTCCAGGGTCCCCTGGTTCATTCATGGGTCCCTCCTGGACATCTGGGTCTTGTATACGGGTCCCCCTCTAACCCTAACCCTGACACTAACCCTAACCCTGACCCTAACCCTAACCCTAACCCTAACCCTAACCCTAACCCTAACCCTAACCCTAACCCTAACCCTAACCCTAACCCTAACCCTAAACCTAACCCTGACCCTGACCCTAACCTAACCCTACCCTAACCGTAAACCTAATCCTAATCCTAAAGCTAACCGTTACCCTGGGTGCGCTATTTCGGTTCCTCCTGAACTCCTGGGTCCCCCTGAACTCCTGCGTCTATTCCGACCTCCTGGGTCCCCGCATATAATCCCTTGTCCCAACTCCTTGGTCCCTGAGGCACAGCGTGGTCAGTCCCAGACGCCCGGTCCTTCCTGAACTCCTGGGTCCTTCCCAAACTCCAGAGTCGCTTGGGGCAGTCCTGGGTCCGTCCCAAAATCCTGGGTGTCCCCTGAACTCCTGCGTCCCATGGGGAACTTCTGTGTCCCTACCTGAACTCCTGGGTCCCTTGGTGCACTCCTGGGTCCCTCCTGGACGTCTGGGTCCCTTATAGGAGTCCCCATCTAATGCTATCCCTAACCCTAACCCTAACCCTAACCCTAACCCTAACCCTAACCCTAACCCTAAGCCTAAGCCTAACCCTAGCCTTAACCCTAAGCCTATCCCTAAACCTGACCCTAACCCTGACCCTAAGACTGACTCTGACCCTAACCCTAACCCTACCCTAACCCTAAAGCTAAGCTTAACTCTAAAGCTAACCGTAACTCTAAAGCTAACCGTTACCCTGGATGTGATATATCGGTTCCTCCTGAACTCCTGGGTCCCCCTGCACTCCTGCATCTCTTTCGACCTCTAGGGCCCCTCCCCATAATCCCTTGTCCCAACTCCTCGGTCCCTGAGGCACGTCATCGTCCCTCCCAGACGCCTGGTCCTTCCTGAACTCCTGGGTCCCTCCCAATGTCCAGAGTCGCTTGGGGAACTCCTCGGTCCCTCCCAAAATCCTGGGTCTGTCCCAAACTCCTGGGTTCCATGGGGAACTGCTGGGTCCCTCCCTGAACCCCTGAGTCACGTGGGGCACACCTGAGTCCGTTGCGAACTCCTAGGTCTGCCCCTAACTCCTGGGTCCCATGGAGAACTCCTGGGTCCCTCCCGAACTTCTGGGTTTCTTGGAGCACTCCTAGGTCTTTCCCTGAGTCCCAGGTGCCTTGGGGCACCCCTGGGTCCCTGCTGAACTGCTGGGTCAGACAAAAACACTGGGTTCCTTGGGCTACTCATGGGCCCCTCCCGAACTTCTGGGCCCGTCCCGAACTCCTGGGTCCCTCCCGAGCTCCTGGGTTCCTGGGGCACTCCTGGGTCCCTCCTGAACTCCTGCATCCCTCTCAAACTCCAGGGTTCTTCGGGGAACTGCTGGGTCCTTCCCGAACTCCAGGGTGGGTCCGGAACTCTTGGGTCCCTTGGGGAAATCCTGGGTCCCTCCGTGAACTCTTGGGTGCCTCAGAAACTAAGTTAGGGTTAGGGTAAGGGTTAGGGTCATGGTTAGGTTTATGGTTAGGGTTAGGGTTAGGGTACGGTATAGGGATAGGGGTAGGGGTAGGGTTAGGGTTAGGGTGAGGTTATGGTGTAGGGATAGGGTTAGGGTTAGTGTTAGGGTTATAGTCAGGGTTAGGGTTAGAGTTAATGTTAGGATTAGGTTTAGGATTAGGGTTAAATTTAGGGTTAGGGTTAGGGTACGGTATAGGGATAGGGTTAGGGTTAGGGTTAGGGTGAGGTTATGGTGTAGGGATAGGGTTAGGGTTAGTGTTAGGGTTCTAGTCAGTGTTAGGGTTAGGGTCAGGGTTAGTGTCAGGGTAAGGGATACGGTTAGAGGGGGACCGATATACAAGACCCAGACGTCCAGAAGGGACCCAGGAGTGCTCCAAGGGACCCTGGAATTTGGGAGGGACTCAGGAGGGCCCCAGAATCCCAGGAGCTGGGAGAAGGGATCATACGGGGGGACCCAGGAGGTCGAAAGAGACCCAGGATTTCAGGAGGACAGAGGAGTACAGGAGGAACTGATACAGCGCACCAAGGGTTACCGTTAGCGTTAGGTTTAGAGTTTGGTTTAGGATTAGGGTAGGGTTAGGGTTAGGGTAAGGGTTAGAGTCAGGGTTAGGTTTATGGTTAGGTTTAGGGTTAGGTTACGGTATAGGGATAGGGTTAGGATTAGGGTCAGGGTTAGTGTTAGGGATAGGTTAGGGTTAGGGTTAGGGTTAGTGTTAGGGTTATGGTGAGGGTTAGGGTTAGGGTTAGTGTTAGGGTTATGGTGAGGGTTAGGGTTAGGTTATTGTATACTGATAGGGCTAGGGCTAGGGTTAGTGTTACTGTTAGGGTCAGAGTTAGGGTTAGGGTTAGGGTTAGGGTTAGGTTAAGGGTCAGTGTCAGGGTTAGGTTTAGGGTGAGGGTTATGGTGAGGGTTAGGTTTATAGTTAGGATTAGGTTAGGTTTAGTGTCAGGATTAGGGTTAGGATTAGGGTGAGGTTATGGTATAGGGATAGAGGTAGGGTTAGTGTTAGGGTTAGGGTTAGCATTGTTAGGGTTAGGGTTAGGGTTAGGGTTAGGGTTAGGGTTAGGGTTAGGGTTAGGGTTAGGGTTAGGGTTACGGTAAGGGTTAGGGTTAAGGTTAGGGTTAGGGTTGGGGTTAGGGTTAAGGTTAGGCTTAGCTTAGGGTTAGGTTTAGGGTTAGTGTTGGGGTTAGGCTTAGGGTTAGGGTTAGACTTAGGGTTAGGTTTAAGGTTAGGGTTAGTGTTAGGGTTAGGGTTTGATTAGTGTTAGGGTTAGGGTGAGGGTTAGTGTTAGGGTTAAGGTTAGGGTTAGGGTTAGGGTTAGGGTTAGGGTTAGGGTTAGGGTTAGGGTTAGGGTTAGGGTTAGGGTTAGGGTTAGGGTTAGGGTTAGGGTTAGGGTTAGGATTAGGTTTAGGGTTAAGGTTAGGCTTAGCTTAGTGTTAGGGCCAGGGTTAGGGTTAGGGTTAGGGTTAGGTTAGGATTAGGTTTAGGGTTAAGGTTAGGCTTAGCTTAGTGTTAGGGTCAGGGTTAGGGTGAGGGTTAGTGTTAGGGTTAAGGTTAGGGTTAGGGTTAGGGTTAGGGTTAGGGTTAGGGTTAGGATTAGGTTTAGGGTTAAGGTTAGGCTTAGCTTAGTGTTAGGGCCAGGGTTAGGGTTAGGGTTAGGGTTAGGGTTAGGGTTAGGGTTAGGGTTAGGATTAGGTTTAGGGTTAAGGTTAGGCTTAGCTTAGTGTTAGGGTCAGGGTTAGGGTTAGGATTAGTCTTACGTTAGAGTTAGGCTTAGGGTTAGCGTTAGGGTTAGGGTTAGGTTTTTGTTTAGGGTTAGGGTTAGGTTAGGGTTAGCGTTAGGGTTAGGTTTAGGTTTTTGTTTAGGGTTAGGGTTAGGGTTAGGTTAGGGTTAGAGTTAGGATTAGGGTCAGGGTTAGTGTTACGGTTAGGGTCAGGGTTAGTGTTAGGGTTATGGTTAGGTTTTTGTTAGCATTAGGGTTAGGGTTAGGGTTAGGGTTAGGATCAGGGTTAGGGTTGCGATTAGGGTTAGGATTAGTTGTTAGGGTTAGGTTGTACGGTCGGGGTCACGTTCAGGGTTAAGTTTAGTGTTGGGATTACGGTTAGGGTTAGGGTTATAGTTAGGGTTCTGTTAGGATCAGGGTTAGGGTTAGGGATAGGATCAGGATTAGGGTTAGAAATCAGTTTAGGTTGGTAGGGTTATGGTTAAAGTAGGGTCAGGGTTAAACTTATGATCAGGATTAGGGTTAGGGTTAGATTAGGGTTAGTGATAGGTTTAGTGTTAGGTTTAGTGCTAGGGTCAGAGTCAGGATTAGGATTAGCTTCTAGGGTTATGTTTGGGTTAGGATTAAGATTAGGGTTAGGGTTATGGTCAGGGTCACGTTCACGGTTAAGGTCATTGTCAGGGTGTCACAGAATGCACCCCGAGATTAGTTTAAGGGACAACAGGATCCAAAACAACTATTAAACTGTTGAGAAACAGGGTTTTAGCACTCCAAAAGTGACTTAAATATAGGTTCGAGTATCAGTTGAGGAAACTTATTAAGGGGCAGCAACTAGTACAACAGGAGGTCCACAGTGTGCATGCACGTGACTTCACCCAAAACAATACCGGAAACACCCCTGAGTCCCAGAGGACTACACAGTTGCCTGAATACAGTGCAGGATTATTCTTAAAGAGATATAGGTACTCGTAGTGAGTACGGAAAGTGTACGCTCGCGATTCCACGAGGGTAAATTTATAATACACTCGCAATCCTGCGAGGGTTAATTTACTTACACGTGCAAATGTGCATGGAATACTACACGTGCTTATATGAAAGCACGGGAGGAAAATACACTCGCGATTGTGCGAGGAAATAATTTAAAATACATGTGTAAATGTGCATGGAATATAAATACACTCACGATTGTGCGAGGAAATGATTTTATACGTGCTTGTATTAAGCACGGGAAGTTACATGTGCATATGTGCACGGAAAGGATAAATATACTCACAATCTTGCGAGACATTTTACTCACACACGTGGCGGCAAGGCAAGCGGAGTCTCCATCCCGGGGAGGGGGACTCTCGGCAGCAGGATCTTCAGCTCGCGCTCCGAGAGACCAGCGACAATGGGCCCAGTCTCAACGAGAGATTCCCGTTTTTATACTGGCTGATCAGACTTGACTGTAGGCATTCTAGAAGATTCTCTGCACCCCCACACCGTGTGTGGGGTGCCCCTGAAGCCTCCAAACATCCCCCACACTGGTCACAGGTGCCCAGCGGCTCACTGGCGCCTTGATAATTGCTTCTCCTAATGACCCTGACCAGGGTGCTCTGGGGTCAAACAAAAGAAGCTGTTAGCCTCACACAGAGAGAGAGGCGGATGTGCCTACTCCTTCCATGACGAAGGAGGCAGGGGGAGAAAGGGGGGTTTGCATTCTGCCACACAGGGTCATGATTAGTGTTATGTTTAGGTTTAGGGTTAGGGTTAGGATTAGGGTCAGTGTTACCTTAGGGTTAGGTTTAGGGTTAGGGTTAGGATCAGGGTTAGGGTTAGGGTTAAGGGTTAGGGTCAGGGTTAGGGTAAGGGTTAGGGTTAAGGGTTAGGGTCAGGGTCAATGTTTGTGTCATGGTTAGGTTATGGTTAAGGTCCCAGTTAGCGTTAAGGTTAGTGTTAGGGGTAGGGTTAAGGTTAGGTTTAGTTTTAGGGTTAGGGTTAGTGTTAGAGGCGGAACTATATACGGGACCCACACGTCCAGGAGGCACCCAGGAGCACACCAAGCTACCCTGGAGTTTAGGAGAAGGTACCCAGGAGTATGGGAGAGGAAACTAAGGAGTTTGGGAGGGACGCGGGAATTCGGGGAGGGACCCAGGAGTGCTCCAATGTACCCAGGAGTTAGGGTAGGGACCCAGGAGTTCAGGAGGGACCCAGGAGTGCCCCAAGGTACTCAGGAGTTTGGGAGGGACCCAGCAGTTTCACATAGGACCCAGGAGTTTTGGAGGGACCCTGGAGTTACCCAAGGGACTCAGATTTTGAGAGGGACTCAGGAGTGCCCCAAGGGACCCAGGAGTTTGGGGAGAGACTCACGCAGGATTTTGGAACACACCCAGGAGTTCAGATGGGACCCAGAAGTTCCCCAAGGGACCCAGGAGTTTGGAACAGACCCAAAAGTTCGAAGGTACCCAGGAGTGCCCCATGGGACCCAGGAATTCAGGAAGGATCTAGGAGTGTCCCAAGGTACTCAGGAGTTCAGGAGGGACCCACGAGGGCCCCAAGAGTTCCACGGTATCATGAGGGACCCAGGAGTTCAGGAGGGAATCAGGAGTTCCCCAAGGGACGCAGGAGTTCGGGAGAGACACAGGAGTTATGGAGGGACCCAGGAGGTCGCGAGGGACCGTGGAGTTCAGAAGGGACCCAGGAGTTATGGAGGGAATCAGGAGCTCCCCAAGGGACCCAGGAGTGCCCCAAGGGACCCAGGAGTTCAAGAGGGACCCAAGAGTGTCGCAAGGGCAATTTTTATCATACCAAGCATCATTCAGTCATTGGGTGCGGAGCTGTCAGAAGTGTGACTGTGGGCATGTCTGAAAATATTCGACTGTCTGAACACACACACACTCGATTGTTTATCGAAACATATGCAGACGCATCTTAGCACGTAGTTTTGCATGCACAGAGATGGTCGCTGTTTACAGCACACAGACTCCTCACTTTCCTGCCATCAGAAAGAATGCTGCACTAGCCCAGGGCAGTGCCAGTGCCAACACGTGTGTGACCGGAGTAGCTGGAGTGAGGAAACAATCAGTATGATGTGAAACTCTTGTCCGTGTAGTCTCATCTTGGAGTAATAAGGACTATGGAAGACAGTCATAGCAAGGGCTCTTAGCCTGCTTTATTATCTGTGTTGCTTGATTTCAGGCTAGGAGTTGGTATGGGTAAGATTTGGTTCATTATCTTGGTGTGCATATGTGCTCTTGGCAGGTCTGTGAGACCTTGGGATTTTGTGGCTTTGTCTATATGTGTAGGAAATAGTATGTGTCTAATGGTGTGAGATCACAACTGTGCATGTGTGTTCAGCTTGATTTGTGATTGCAAGTATGGAATATATCACTGTGTGAACAGGTAGGTGCTTTTCCGTAGCTGCATGACAATGCAGGTGGTAGCTTTTGCACATATCTGTGTGTTTGTGGAAAGGCTTCTGCCTGTGTTTCGGTGAAGGACGCTATGTGTGCATGCGGACAAAGAAAAGGTAAGGCAGTAGCCTCCAATTCTTGCATATTCATAACAATTTGGGGCGATTTTGAACATACCAATCATCTCCAGGAAGAAAGAATGGCCTAAAGCCAGGATACTGATTATTTCACGGTCTTTGCTGCCATCTAGCGTCAATTGCAAAACATGCAGTCTGTTTCGGTGGAGATTCTGAGGGTCTTTTCATCTGTCTGATGATCTACCTCTCCACGTTGGCAGCTCTCCTCTGAAGCGCAACTGGTACACACTTACGTGAAGTAAATTATTAGTTCCTTGCATCCAATACATCGATTAATTTCTAGTCAAACAGAAGCTAAGAACCCTACTTCTATACAACCTAATCTTCTGTCTCCAGGTCATCGTGCTGAAGGATCTAAAATTTGAAAAATATCCCTTCGTTATGCAGGTGGTTAGAAAGTCTTTATCATGGCATTGGTTGAGGATGGGTAAGTCCTTTCTACCTTATCCACGGTCTACATTGCTTCAGCAGCTTCCATTCATATGGCTTCTGTGTCCACATGCAAGCATGGGAGAGGTCAGCTCCATATATGCAGAAAGTCTTCCCCAAACACTCACAGCTGTGCGCATGCTACAGCTCTTGTATAAATAAGACTCCAAATAAACGCATGAGCCTGTACACCCCATCGGACGCTCTCACAAGCGTGTACAAACACGGAACTTCGTTCAAAATTTTGCACCACTACCATCGTGTATAGAAGTACAAGTACGTCTCTGTCTGTGCAGACTGACACCAATGGCTACAGTGCAGCCATATCACACAGGCTCTGCTGTTCTTTCGCTAAATGACCTCTTTGGAAGCGTTTCTTGGGTAGATCTACCTCTCAGATTTTTTGCTGCTCTAACTGTGAAAATTCAGCACAGGGAAACTGCCTACATTAAACAGATTTCAATCCTGCCTTGTTTTACCTTTGTCTCCTCTACCTAGATGATTCCCATTTTCTCTGTTCACCTGAAGTGTCATGATTGTTCTGTTGCACACAGGCACAATCAGCACACATGAAGTGTCAACAGACACACTGAGTTGAGCTCAACACCAGTGCAGATGCACACAGGAGATGAAATAAACACTCAGGTGTGTGGAGAGAAAGACGTACTCACATGTGGGTGCAGAAACGGATTGATTCAGCAGGCGCTAAGGCACACAGACTTTCAGGGACACTGTCTGCATAAGCACTGGGTCAAGTCTGCAGGTATCCTAGACATGATAGTCATGCCAACACCTGTCACTGTGCAAAACTACCAGACAGTGACAGGAAAGACACTGCCTCTGACACAAGTATGCAAGTGTTTGGCCTCAGCTACATATCAGGGACCAGCTTGTGAAAAGGATACTCTGCTGCACTTTCTCGTTATGACATGTTCTGTTTCGTTGCTCCTGTAGATTAATTGCTAAGCGTCTTTCCTCGGGCGACTGCGAAGCATTTGCCACGGATGAGAAGTACCATGGCTCAGCATTCAGTTCTGCCTATGTCTCTCGCTGATTCTTTCCTAGCAGAGCTCCCTTGCGTCTGTCCACATGAGAAACGCAGGACTGTGCAACTGGATAGACGCTGAAGCGTTCCAACAAACACCACAGCTGTACACTCGTTCAAGCTTAAACATGAATGGAACCCAACACAAGGCACACGCATGTGGACAGACAAGCATTTATAAGCACAACTTCTTTCACACACAGTTTCATCCCAAAACAGGAGCATATCTGTGGGTACCCTCAAAATGTGAAGCCATGTGTACGTGTGTGTAGTGGCCCAATTTTAAACAGACGTGTTTACCCTCAAGCATGAAAGTGCATTCATCGTACGTCCTCCTGTAAGTAGAAGTGAGAGGGCGTGCTTGCAGAAGTGTGCATGCGTGTTGCCATGCGTTTGCTTTACCCTAACCCTTACCCTAACCCTAACCCTACCCTAACTATAAACCTAACTGTAACCCTAACGCTAACTGTAACCCTGGGTGCGCTATATCGGTGCCTCCAGGACTCCTCTGTCCTCCTGAAATCCTGGGTCTCTTTTGACATGCTGAGTCCCCCCATATAAGCCCTTGTCCGAACTCCTGGGACAGTGAGGCACTCCTGGGTGCCTCCCAGACTCCTGGCTCCTTCCTGATCTCCTGGATACCTCCCAAAACCCAGGGTCCCTTGGTGCATTCCTGGGTCCCTCCTGGATGTCTGGGTCCTCTACACGGCTCCCCCTCTAACCCTAACCCTAACCCTAACTCTGACACTAACTCTAACCCTAACCCTAACCCTAACCCTAACCCTAACCCTAACCCTAACCCTAACCCTAACCCTAACCTGAACCCTAACCCTAATCCTAATCCTAACCCTAACCCTAACACTAACGCTAACGCTAACGCTAACCCTAACCCTGACACTAACCATAACCCTATCCCTATACCATAATCTCACCCTAACCCTAACCCTGACCCTAAACATGAAACTAGCCCTAATCCTATCCCTATACAATAACCTCACCTGAACCCTAAACCTAACCCTCACCCTGACACTAACCCTAACCCTAAACCTAACCTAATCCTAACCCTAACCATCACCACAAATCTAACCATAAACCTTAGCCTAACCCTGACCCTTACCGTAACCCTAACTCTAACCCTACCCTAACACTAACCCTAAGCATAACCCTTTCCGTAAACTAACCCTACCACTAAAACTAACCCTAAATGTAACTTAACCCTAACCCTAATTCCTAACCGTGACCCTAACCCTAGCTTTAAATTAACGCTAACCTGACCCTAACCCTTAGCCTAAACTAATCATTACCCTGACCCTAACCCTAACCTAACCCTAAACTAACCCTAACCCTATTCCTATTCCTATCCCTATACCCTAACCTAACACTAACACTAAGCGTAACCCTGGGTACCTATATCGCTTCCTCCTCGACTCCTGAAATCCTGGGTCTCTTTCGATCTCCTAGGTCCCGCCATATAATCCCTTCTCCCAGCTCCTGGGACCCTGAGGCACTCCTGGGTCTCTCCGAGACTCCTGGGTCCTTCCTGAACTCCTGGGTCCCTCCCAAACTTCAGGGACCATTGGTGCACTGCTGGGTCACTCCTGGACGTCTGGGTCTTGTATACCGGTCCCTCTCTAACCCTAACCCTGACCCTGAAACTAAAACTAACCCTAACCCTAAACCCTGACCCTACACCTAACTCTAAACCTTACCGTTTGCTTAGGAATCAGTGTGTGAAAAGGTAGGTGCTTTCTCTAGATGCTTGTGCGGGCACGTGCTGATGTGTGCACATACCTGGGTGATTGTGGAAAGGTTCTGCGTGGTTTTTCGCTGAGTAATCGTGTGTGTACACGTGGACAAACGCTAGGGGTAGCAACTAGGTTCCAGTGCTGAAGTAGGCAAAAGGCAGGTTTTCTGATGCTCACTCTTTCTCTCCCTATACCTAGCTATGCAAAGAAAGGCAATAAGCCTGCGATCGTCAAGAAGAGCTGCAACGAAGCACACAATACCAGCACACCGATGCAAGTGGTTGTTTATCCATTCAGTCCTGGGGTGCGGGGCTTTCAGACCTCGTCTGTGGAGACCTCTCCGTAGATGCTGCTGTCTGAACACGCACACTCGATTGTGTACCAAAACAGAGGCAGAGGCATTTTACCATGGAGTTTTTCATGCACAGAGGTATACACCAGTGTTCGGAAGAGAAAACCTTATCGCGTGTGCAGGCACAGAAGGAAAACTGGACCATTGCCTTTGTGTGAACATGAAACAGCCGTCTATTCCTTCACTCGCAGACACGGGAACGTGCACCAATGCAATCACATAGGCACTAGCTTTTGAACACAGGCTCTGCTGGTATGGGCAGGCGATAAGCCTGCGATTGTCAATAGAGCTACAAGGAAGCACGCCAAGGAGAGACACTCGGAGACACGGGAACGTGCACCAATGCAGTCACATAGGCACCAGCTTTTGAACACAGGGTCTGCTGGTATGGGCAGGCGATAAGCCTGCAATTGTCAATAGAGCTACAAGGAAGCGTGCCAAGAGAGACACTCGCAGACACGGGAACGTGCACCAATGCAGTCACATAGGCACCAGCTTTTGAACACAGGGTCTGCTGGCATGGGCAGTTTTTAGGCACAATCCCGAAGGTTCCGCACGCAGTTCTTCATTCGCTACATCACCTCTGCGGAAGCATTTCTCGGTCCATGTACCGCTCAGCTTTGTCCTCACGGAACTGAATGTTGTTGCATCAGTGTGTTTAATGTAGGTGGTTTTTCTGTGGTGAATTTTCAGTTATAGCACAAAAATATGAGAGGTAGATCTACCCGAGAAACGCTTCCAAAGAGGTCATTTAGCCAAAGAACAGCAGAGCCTGTGTGATATGGCTGCATGGTAGCTATTCGTGTACCAAACGTCTGCACAGAAATTTGTCAGTCTGCACAGACAGAGACATGCTTGCATGTTTATACACGATGGTAGTGGTGCAAAATTTTGAACAGGGTCCCGTGTTTGCACACGCTTGTGAGAGTGTACGATGGGGTTTACAGGTTCTTGCATTTATTTGGAGTCTTATTTATACAAGAGCTGTAGCATGCTCACAACTCTGAGTGTTTGGGGAAGACTTTCTGCATATATGGAGCTGACCTCTCCCATGCTTGCATGTGGACACAGAAGCCATATGAATGGAAGCTGCTGAAGCAATGTAGGCTGTGGATAAGGTAGAAAGGACTTACCCATCCTCAACCAATTCCATGATAAAGACTTTCTAACCACCTGCATACCGAAGGGATATTTTTCAAATTTTAGATCCTCCAGCATGATGACCTGGAGACAGAAGATTAGGTTGCATAGAAGCAGGGTTCTTAGCTTCTGTTTGACTAGAAATTAATCAATGTATTGGATGTAAGGAATTAATCATTTACTTCATGTAAGTGTGTACCAGTTGCACTTCAGAGGAGAACTACCAACGTGGAGAGGTAGATCATCAGATAGATGAAAAGACCCTCAGTATCTCCGCCGAAACAGACTGCATGTTTCGCAATTGACGCTAGATGGCAGCAAAGACCGTGAAATAATCAGTATCCTGGTTTTAGGTCATTCTTTCTTCCTGGAGATGATTGGTATGTTCAAAATTGCCCCAATTTATTGTGAATATGCAAGAATTGGAGGATACTGCTTTACCTTTTCTTTGTCCGCATGCACACATAGTGTCCCTCACCGAAACACAGGCAAAAGCCTTTCCACAAACACACAGATATGTGCAAATGCTACCGCCTGCATTCTCATGCAGCTACGGAAAAGCACCTACCTGTTCACACGGTGATATAGAATGTTTCCAAATAGGTCATTTAGCCAAAGAAGAGCAGAGCATGGCATCAGGCAAAAATCATATCTGAAGGACCTTGCGCTAATTCCTGCTAGCAAGGAAAGGCTTCCAACTTCAGCACCTCTTCTTCCTCTTTATTTCTGTTTCAGAATATGTTCTTTCTTCTTTCCTTTACAATTGCCTAGGACGTGCTTGTGCTCCCCTCCCTTCCAACCCGGCTCATCAGCCCTTCTGGGATACTCACACTTCTGCACCTGCTACAGCTCTTGTATAAACAAGTTTCACACACGCTCATTCCATACTTGCAATCACAAATCAAGCTCAACACACATGCACCCTTGTGATCTCACACCATTAGACACATACTATTTCCTAGACATATAGACAGAGCGACAAAATCTCAAGCTCTCACAGACCTGCCGAGAGCACATATGCACACCAAGATAATGAACCAAATCTTACCCATACCAACTCCTAGCCTAAAATCAAGAAACACAGATAATAAAGCAGGCTAAGATCCCTTGCTATGACTGTCTTCTGTAGTCCTAGTTACTCCAAGATGAGACTACACAGACAAGAGTTTCACATCATACTGATCGTTTCCTCACTCCAGCTACTCCGGTCACATGCGTGTGGGCATTGGCACTGCCCTGAGCTAGTGCAGCCATACTTCTGACAGCACCGCACCCAATGACTGAATGATGCTTGGTATGTTAAAAATTGCCCTTGCGACACTTTTGGGTCCTTCCTGAACTCCTGGGTCCCTTGGGGCACTCCTGGGTCCCTTGGGGAGCTCCTGATTCCCTCCTCAACTCCTGGGTCCCTTCTGAACTCCATGGTTCCTCACTATCTCCTGGGTCCCTCCGTAACTCCTGCGTCTCTCCCGAACTCGTGCATCCCTTGGGGAACTCCTGATTCCCTCTTGAACTCCTGGGTCCCTCATGATACCATGGAACTCCTGGGGCCCTCGTAGGTCCCTCCTGAACTCCTGAGTACCTTGTGGCACTCCTAGGTCCTTCCTGAATTCCTGGGTCCCATGGGGCATTCCTGGGTCCCTTCCGAACTTTTGGGTCTCTTCCAAACTCCTGGGTCCCTTGGGGAACTTCTGGATCCCATCTGAACTCCTGGGTGTGTTCCAAAATCCTGACTGAGTGCCTCCCTGAACTCCTGGGTCCCTTGGGGAACTCCTGGGTCCCTCCAGAACTCCTGGGTACTATGTGGATGTGCTGGGTCCCTCCCAAACTCCTGAGTACCTTGGGGCACTCCTGGGTCGCTCCTGAACTCCTGCATCCCTTCCGAACTCCTTAGTTTCCTCTCCTGAACTCCTGGGTACCCTCTCCCGAACTCCAGGGTAGCTTGGTGTACTCCTGGGTGCCTCCCGGATGTGTGGGTCCCGTATACAGGTCCACCTGTAACACTAACCTTAATCCTAAAACTAAACCTAACCTTAACCCTAACCCTAACAGTAACCATAACCCTAACTGGGACCTTAATCATAACCTAACCATGACACAAACATTGATCCTGACCCTAACCCTAACCCTAAACCTAACTCTAAGGTAACACTGACCCTAATCCTAAACCTAACTCTAACCCTAAACCTAAACATAACATTAACCATAACCCTGACAGTGACCTTAACCCTGAACATCACCCTGACCGTAACCCTAACCCTAATCTTAATCCTAACCCTAACATAACCCTAAAAGCTAATCCTAACCCTGACCCTAACACTAAACCTATCCCTATCCCTAACCCTAAGCCTAACCCTAACTGTAAAAATAACAATTCTGACGACAATACTAACTCTAACCATAACCATAACCCTAACTCTAATCCTGACCCTGAGCCTTATCCGAACTGTAACCCTGGCCCTGACCCTAATCATAACCGTAAACCTAACTCTATCCCTAATCATAACCTAACCATAAAGATAACCTTAAACCCAACCCTAACCCTGACCCTAACCTTACCCTAACCCTAACCCTAACCCTAACCCTAACCCTAACCCTAACCCTAAACCTAAACTTAACCCTAACCTTAACCTTTACCCTAATCCTAACCCTCACCCTAACCCTAAACCTAACCCTCACCCTAAAACAAACCCTAAACCTAATCCTAACCCTAACCTAACACTAACCTTTACCCTAATTCTAACCCTAACCCTAACTCTAACCCTAAACCAAACCCTAAACCTAATCCTAACCCTAACCCTAACACTAACCCTAACTCCAAATGTAACCTATCCCTAACTTTAAACCTAACCCCTAACCCTAACATAATCCTAACCCTAACCCAAACTTAACTCTAACCCTAATCTAACCCTAACCCTGATTCTAACCCCAACACTAACCCTAACCATAACCCTAACCCCTAACCCTGACCTGAACCCTTACCCTAACCCTGACCCTAACCCTAACAAAAACCCTGGCCCTAACCTAACTCTGACCCCAACTATTAACCTAACATAACCCTAACCCTAACCCTGACCCTAACCCTCACAGTAATTCTAACCTAGTGTTGATCCTAACACTAATCCTAACCCTAAATCTAACTCTAACCCTAACCCTAACCCTAACGCTAACCCTAACCCTAATGAAAACCCTAATCATACCCTATCCCTATTCCTTACCTAACCCTAACCCTAACCCTAACCCTGACCCTAACCCTCACCCTAAACCTAACATAACCCTGGTCCTACCCTAACCCTAACCCTAACCTTTACCCTAATTCTAAACCTAACCCTAACCTTTACCCTAATTCTAAACCTAACCCTAACCCTGACCCTAACGCTCACCCTAAGCCTAACATAACCCTAACCATAAACCTATCCCTAACCCTAACTCTAACACCTAAACCTAGACCTAACCTGACTCTAACCCCAACACTAACCCTAACCATAACCCTAACCCCCAACCCTGACCCGAACCCTTACCCTAACCCTGACCCTAACCCTAACAATAACCCTGGCCCTAACCTAACTCTAACACCAACTATAAACCTAACCTAACCCTAACCCTAACACTGACCCTAATCCAAACCTCAACTCTAACCCTAACCTAACCCTAACACTGACCCTAAGCCAAACCTCAACTCTAACCCTAACCTAACCATAACCGTAACCCGAACCCTAAACCTAATCCTAACCCTAATCCTAGGCCTAACCCTTACCCCAAATGTAACCTGTCCCTAAACCTAAATGTAACCCTATCCCTAATAATAATCTAACTCTAATGATAATCTTAAATGCAAACTAACCCTGACCATAACCTAACCCTAAACCTAACACTACCCTGACCCTAACCTCAACCCTAACTCTGGATAACCCTAACCCTAAACCGAACCCTAAACCTAATCCTAACCCTAACCCCAAATGTAACCTATCCCTAACCTTAAACCTAACCCCTAACCCTAACCTAATCCTAACCCAAACTTAACCCTAAACCTAACCCTAACCCTGACCCTGGCCCTGACCCTGACCATAACCCCAAACCTAAACTTATTCCTAATCATGACCTAACCCTAACGATAATCTAAAACCCAACCCTAACCTTAACCATAAACCTAACCCTAATCTTAACACTAACCCTAACCATGACCCTTAACCTAACCCTAATAGTATCCCTAACCCTAAATGTAAACTATCCCTAACTCTAAACCTAACCCCTAACCTTAAACCTAACCCTCATCCCAACCCTAACCCTAACCTAACCCTCATTCTGACCCTAACCCTAACACTAACCCTAACCCTAACTCTAATCCTAACTCTACCCCTAAGCCTGACACTAACCCTAAAACTAACCCTAACACTAACTTTAACCATGTATGTTACATTAACCTAATCCTAACAGTAACCCAAAACCTAAATGTAACCTGTTCCAAACCCTAAACCTAAACCCTGACCCTAAACCTAACCCTAACGTAAGCCCAAACCTAACCTTAATCCTAAGCCTAACTTTACAACTAGCCTAACCCTAACCTTAACCCTAACCCAAAGCCCAACCCTAGCCATAAACCTAACCCTAACGCTAACCTTTAAACTAACCTAACCCTAACAATAACCCTAACCCTAACCCTAACCCTAACCCTAACCCTAACCCTAACCCTAACCCTAACCCTCACCTTAATCCTAAACCTAACGGCCAACTCTAACCTAAAACTAACCTAACCCTAACCCTAAGCCTAACCCTAACCCTAATACTAACCTAACCCTTACCCTTACCCAACCTCTAACTCTAACACTAATCTAACCATTACCCTTATCTTAGCCCTAAACTAACCCGAAACCGAACCTTAATCCTAAGCCTAACACTACACCTGACCTAACCCTAAACTTAACCCTAACCCTACCTTAACCCTAAACCTAATCTTAAACGTAATCTTAATCCTAAATCTAACCCTACATCTAACCTAACCCCAACCCTAACACTAACCTAACCCTAACCCTAAGTCTAAAACTAATCCTAACCTTAATCCTAACCCTAACCCTAACCCCAACCCTAATCCTAACCCTAACGCTAACCCTAACGCTAACGCTAACCCTAACCCTAACCCTAACGCTAACCCTAACCATAACCCTAACCCTAACACTGACCCTAAACCTAAACCTAACCCTAACCTTAATCCTAAGCCTAATGCTACACCTAACCTAAACCTAAGACTAAGCCTAATCCTAGCCCTAACCCTAACATTAACCCCAACCCTAAGTGTAACAATAACCCTTAATTGTAAGCTAGCCCTAAACCTAACCCAAAAACTAATCCTAACCATTACCCTAAACCTAATCCTAACCGTAAAACTAACCCTAACACTAACCCTAACCATTTCCCTTACCTTAACCTAACCCTAACAATAACACTAACCCTAAACGTAACCTATCCCTAGCCCTAAACATAACCCCTACCTAACTCCAATACTTACCCGAACCCTAACCATAACCGAAGCCTAACCTTAACACTGACCCTACCCCTAAACCTAAACCTAACTTAACCCTAACCCTAACCCTTACACTAACTCCTAACCATCATCCCAACCCTAACCCTAACCTAACCCTAACCCTGACCCTAAACCTAAATTTATTCCTAACTGTAACCTAAGTCTAACCCTCACCCCAACCCTAACCCTAACCTAACCCTAACCCTAACCCTAACCTAACCCTAACCCTAAC